>NW_024342466.1:94843-328501 GCF_902729225.1 Pteropus medius
TTTACTTATTATGCATCATAATAAGTTTTCCATGTCATTAAAATATACCCTTTCGTGGCACCATCCTCTTACTCCTTTTGGGTGGAATGTCCTATTGATGGAAATTTAGGTCATTTCCAATCATCCCTATTATAAACAACTCAGCAACGAACATCTTTTGAGTACAACTTTGTACGTGTTTCTAATTGTTTCTTTTATCTAGGTTCTCCGAAGCCAACTCATTAGGTCGACAGGATAGTATTTAAATGCCTTGCTGCGTTATAGCCAAGTTGCTTTACAGGCTCCAAAATGATTTTACCCCCCAGTTAATCATATTTTATCCTCACTCATCACCCTTCTTCCTAGCATCAAGCACTATCATCTGAAATCATCTCCTTTTGGTGTTTCATTGTTGAATTTTTATTGTTTTTTATTACAAGGGAGGCATAGCGTATTTAGCGTATTTTCGTATTTATTAGCAATTTGTGTTCCCTGATTTGGTGGATTTGGATTTTGACCCTTTGCTCATTTTTCCGCTGGGTTTTTGCATTGTTCATCCCAGTGGAATGATTTCCTTACTTTTCCTCAGCACGTGCTGCATCGACTGACTTGTCCCTCGTGTGACTTTGACTTCTTCCTCCCCCTTCTGGCTTTCACTCTTCAGCACCCCGCCCCCACCCCTACTCCCACTCCCCACCGCCCGCCGCTGGGACCTCTTCTGACCTTTCCCCTCCGTCCTTGGTCCTGTGTCCCTTTTCCTAGTGGCCCAGCTTCTTTCACACTTAAGTCTTAACTTCTTAATGTGTTTCGCTGATGGCTAACGGTGAACCTGGAATGCTCGTTCTGTGAGACGCTGTGAAGGTGCCTGGACACATAGTCAACCTGGATATCGACGGGCCTCCGAAAACCAGTGAAAAGCTAATAGCACGTGAAGGCATTTGAGATGTCAGAACAAGGCGGCTTGCCGCTCGCCTCACATGCTGCCCCATGTCTTGTTTAACTGATCAAAATGCAAAACGACGGTTCCCACTGAAAAGAAATGAGCGGTTTCTTCACTGCGAGGCTGATGGAACCGTTTCCGGACCGTTGGCGCCCTACTTAGAAGCACTTTGCTGCGCGGGGATCGTCGTGCAGACCTTGCAGGATTGATCTGTGGTTTTACAATAATGTATGTAAAGTACCAATTAATACTCTGTGCCTCTCTTCGAAATGCCTGGGGAGAGAAGTAAAGGAAGTGCTCACTGTTTTAAACAGCCTGGACCGACCGTTTCGAGGGAGGTGTAAAGAGGCTTCCTGTCTCTGAGGGGCAGGGGGTCAGAGGCTGGCCTGGACGGGGGAGTCAGGCCCACTGGGCCGAGGGGTCGGGAGCAGCGTGGCTGAGCGTGGGCCTTAGGCGTTTCCACATCAAGGGTCATAGAAAGCGATATGGAGCGTAGTCTGCCAACGGAAGGGAGATTCGGAGGGTGGGGATTGTTATTTACTCATTTAAATTATTCACTCAGTAAATATTTGTACAGCTCTACTCTGTGCGCTGTGCCAGGCCCTGGGAAATAAGTCCTGGGCAAGATCGCTCTGGTCCCTGGCTTCGGCGAGCCAATAGGGGCCAAACGCCTCGTGAAACGAAGCAGGGCAGTCGTGGCCGGGCAGAGACCAGAAGCTGCTGCAAAGACCAGGGCACCTCCCCGAAGAAGGGGTGCATCAGAGAGATGAGCAGGAGATGAGCAGATGGACAGGGCCTGGGGCGGAGAGCTCCAGCGGGTGACTGCAGACGGGAAACGGGGCCATCCACGGCAGGCCTGGAAGGACAGGAAGCAAGCGGGCCGGGGGCCGCTGGAGAGGCTAGAGGGGGAGAAGGGTGTGGTAGCGACAACGGGGTGTCATGGGAGGCTGGGAGCTTTGTGCCAGAAGGAGACCTAGGGAGCTGGGACGTACAGGAAGGATGACGCTTTCGTTCTAGAAGTGTTGTGTTTACTGTGTTTGGGGACAGCGCGGGGCTGTGGAGTAGCCAGTGCCTGCAGCCTGGGGTAAGGTCTGCGTGGTGTTCGGGAGACAGGACTCCCGTGGTGAGATGGCAGCGGGGAGGGGGGTCTGGGCGTGGGAAGAGGCGTCCCCATGACAGGGTCGTGGGCTCCGAGCCTGGGAGGGCGTACCTGCATCCCCGGGGCCCGCGGGCGGCTGCAAGTCTCAGGGTGACCAGGAGCAGCCCACTGGCCCTGCCACGGTCTGCTTCCAAGGCCTCCCTCCCTCCCCCTTGCTCCCTCCTCCCTCCTCCCTCTTCACTCGCTGGGATCAGGGCCAGGAGCCCTCTCTCCCCGACCTGCTAGCTACAGTTCGTTCTGTAAGTTCCCTTGACTCCAAGTTCATTAACTCAGAAGTTGCTATTCGCACCTGCAGTGCAAGGCGGTCTGGGATGACATCCCACTGCTGAGAGGGGCAGCCGGGAGGGCACTGCCCCGGGTGTAAGGGACCAGGGAAGGTGCATGAAGGACAGAAACTCAAGCCGGGTCTCGGAGGAGGAGGAATGGGTCAGGGATCCGGTCTCCTCACTGCGGCTGGACGGGGCCTGGGCGAGCTGCGCGTGGCCGGGTGGGGAGGGCGGAGGGCGAGGGCTTCGCGATAAAGATTTCGGGGAAGTCCCGTTCCTGTCTGTAACTCAAACCGTCCCTGCCCCCGAATCTCCGCAGGAGGAGAGATGTCTTTCAAGGGCGCCAGGCTCAGCATGCGGAGCAGAAGGAACGGCACGCTGGACAGCACGCGGACCCTGTACTCCAGCATGTCGCGGAGCACGGACGTGTCCTACAGCGAGAGCGTGAGTCCGGGGCGCGTGCCCCAGCGCCGACGACCCGTCAGGCCGCGTCGCCTTGGCCGTTAGGATTGTTTGGGGACCAAGAGTCCTTCTTTAAAAAGATCATATCTTAGCGTGTGGCATTTTGTCCTGAGGGTTATTTTTGTTGAATGTAGAAGCATTTTTTTTTCTGTGTTGTTTTTCAAGCATTGCTTTTTAAAAGATTGTTTCTAGAACCTTATATAAGCTGTTAAATAATGCATTTCTTAACTGAGTTTTCCGAACATGGAAACTCTGCACTGTTAACCTTCGTTTCACTGTTTGGTGCTTGGTGTTCTTGCTTGCAGTCCCACTGGTTCGCCTCAGAAGTGATTCTTGATCGTGTCCTTCCCATGATCTCTAAGGCCGAGGTCTCATCATAGCTTCTAACTTGTTCCACAGGATGTGGGGACACACCATCATTCCTTCCTGGATGAGCCGGGCTCGGGGGGTGGCGGGGGGGTTGCCGACAGAAGGCACCCTCTTTGTGCCGGGTATGTGGGAGTTTTGCTTTGGCTGGTGGTTCCATGGGCTGACTTTGTGATATGTCAGTGAGCTGTAAAAAAAACCAAACAGACAGACAAGCAAGCAAAAACTCCCTCCCCTCTGCCCCGACTGTGTTTAAGAAGGCGCCGGCTCCCAAGCACTGTCTTGCTGTCCACTCCCTACACCAGGCACCTCGGCCCTGTGAGAAATAAGCAGGGGGCAAGGGACAGTGGTGGCCTCTCCAACGCTGTCCTCCGCCAGCCTTGAGTGATGAGAAACCCTGGGAAGGCAGGAAGGCCTTTCTGGATCACAAGATGACGCAGGCCTGGGTGCCTCGGGGGGTGGGGTACGGTCGAGACTGGGTCTTTCTCTTGTCGCACTCCCGTGAGCTCCCACGGCATCCCCAATTTCCTGCTCCCCTGCGCCCACAAGCTGTGCATCTGCTGAGTTTTCGTTGTGTTACGTAGACTTAAAATTAGTTAAGAGTAGGAGGAAGAAAAAATATGAAGAACGAGCATCCTAGGTTTTCAAAACTTTTGCATTCCGATGAATGTAGAAATTATTTTTGCTTCCTACATCTTTATTGTCCACGGAAACGAATGTACAAGTGTAAATTTCCAGCCTAAGGAAGGGTAATCGAACGAGCATTCTCGTAAACACCAGCCTAAGGATCGGAGCGTCACCAGGACTTCAGAAGCCTTCTGTGCGGTCCCTCTGCCTTGTGCGAGAGGCGACCACTACCCTGAGTCGCTCCCTGACCCTGCTTTTATTTATAAGGTCACGACTTGAATACATATCCCTAAACAATGCGGTTTAGTTTCGTCTGTTTCTGCTCCATGTGGAATTATACAATACGCGTTCCTCGGCGAGTTCTTGTTTTGCTCGCTTGTTTCTGAGATTCAGCATGTTGACAGGTGTAGCAATTGCCGATTCATTTCACGGCTGTGCATCCCCCATCATGTGTGTGTTTATCCAGCCAAAGGTGCGTGTGTGTGTGCGTGTGTGTGTGTGTGTGTGTGTGTGTGTGTGTGTGTGTTGTGCGTGTGTGTGACTGTTTGGGTTTTCAGGTTTTGTGCTGAGGAGCATGCCACTCCGGACGTCCCTGGATGTGTGAGCTGGGGCTCCTGGAGATCGTGGGAAGTGAGTTTGGGCTGCCAGCGCCCCCTCCCCAGGGCGAGACGGCCCCCTGCAGCTGACAGCCCACCGCCAGGCATTCCGAGCTTGCAGGTCGTTGGGGACAACCCCCCTTTCTCTCCATGGAGGCCTTATTTCCAGGGATGTAACTTTACTCCCTAGAAATCGGGGACAGTGTTCTAGGCCGGTCGTCCTGATTTTCTCACCCCCGCGGTGGGCACCCCGCGGCCATGGCCTTCGCCCACGATCGCGTCATTGCGTTTGTAATGCTCCCAGCCTGGCGGCTGCGGTGGGACGTCACTGTGCTTCCACTTCGGATTCGCCCCCGTGCTTCGCACACACGTGCGGGGTATTCGCGCGTCCTCTCTCATGCAGCGGCTTCTCCGGTCTTTCGCCGTTTCCTCGCGAGGGGATCTGTCTTATTCTTAGCGATTTATAGTTCTCTGTATATTCCGTTTACTAGCTGTATGATTACTGTATGTTGCAAACATCTTCTCTCACTTCGAGGAGCGTTGGCAGTTTTGAAGTATTTTTCATCTGTCCCCAAATAGTTTGCTCCCGCCAATTAAAAGGGGAGCTTTTGGCTTACGAAATCTCTTGGCTGTTTGTCAGAATTAGGTCCCGGATATGCCAGACCGCCTTGCACGTGAGGGAGAAACACAACTGTGGATGGAGTTTGGGGAATATATCTTCTTTTGAAAAGCATGCATGAGAGGAAAGGAATCTGCAATAATACATTGTTTAGGCTAAACCATCCACAAACGCTTTAATTCCCCCCGTAGCCTAAGAGACGGAAAACTATAATTTGTATGTGTGTAATGACATGTATTACAAGATAACTCCAAGTAATTTTCAGAAAAATTTGCATTTAGTTATAAAAATGTAAACAAATGCCTCTTAAAAACTAACTTGTAGACTCTAAAAGTGTGAACGGATGTGGGTGCTACGAATTTGTGGTAAGTTGCTAACCCTTGGAAGGAGGTTTAGGACACATGTAGGATTCATCGGGAGCAGCAGCGGGTGAGCATAAATCAGTAACGTGTTGTCCGATTTTCTTTCTCCAAAGGACTTGGTGAATTTTATTCAAGCAAATTTTAAGAAACGGGAATGCGTCTTCTTTACCAAAGATTCTAAAGCCACGTAAGCAACGCTTTTCCCTCCGTTTTTGCTTCCATGTTTGAAGATAAATCATTAACACCCATTACGACAAACAAACAGATGCTCGCTAGTTCATTATTAAAGCTGTTTGCATCTTGCAATTCTCAGAAATGGTGCTTGAGCAGGAAGAATCTGGCAAGTAGCTTGCACTTGGTCCCTAGAGCGGTCGCATTTTGTTTTACATTTTTAGCTTTGGCAATCGTTGGGAAAGGCACTGAGAGTACCCCCACAAGCCTGGGAGCCCTCCCCCCACCCCCGAGTGGCCGCGGCGATGCATGCTGCCCTTTCATAGTGGTCAGCGGGCATCGCTCAGCACGTGCACTTGTGCAATTTGACTGGCTCCTTTGTCAGGCCGTTGACCTTGGGCCTTCCCAGCCAAGCGGTGCTCATCTCCTGTGAGTCTCCTGTGTTTGGGAACATTGAGGCTGGGTTCCAAAAGCCCTGGGGAGCAGCCCCCAGCGGCGGTGCCTGTGGGAGGTCCTCAGCGGATGATAGCTAAGGAGCAGGTGAGCAGTGACTGACGTCCGGTCTTTCCCACGGAACCTGCCCCAGGACCGAATGAAACAATGTAGCCCTCCCTTCCTCTCCTCTGGGCCCTCTCTGCGCTCTCTTTCTCGGCTGGTGATAGAGGAATGCAGCTATGAATGAGCTTTTTGGACAGGTGCTGCTGCGGTTGGTTGGCAGTGAAGGCTCTGACCCTCTGTTGAGTGGAGGCAGTGAACACAGGATAAGGACGGCCCGCGCCCAGCCTTGGCCGGGCTGCCTGCTCAGTGCATGACCTCGAGCCAAGTGCTCTCTTCTGAACCGAATTCTCTTATTCTGAAATGCCGGCAAAGTGTATACCTCATGGGCTGTGGTAAGGATTCAGCGGGGTAACACGTACGATACCTGTCGGAGTGCCTCAGAGGATAAGAGCTCACGATAAAATATGTTTCCTTACTTCGTGGGAGATAGAAAATGAACATCAGGAACACTAAGACCCGCTTTTGTCATTGGTATGAATTTCCTTATCACGAGTCACCTGACAGTCTAAACTCCGTGGGTCAGCTGTTTACTCCCTGAATATTTCGCTGAGACATTCTGCTGTTAATCTCTTCGACTGGCAGAAAATACGGTTTGGATGCACATGTCACGCAGCAAGCATTTCCTGGACATCTGCCACGCCACGGGGACTTCGCGCGCCTGATTGCTAATTCTGCAGTTTCGCTGCAAGTTAGTGGCTGCTGTCTTGTTATCTGAGGTCACGTGGCCAGTGGGACATAGACGAGGGCTTGAACCCAGGTCTTCTGACTCCTCGGTTGTTGTGCTTTTTAACCAACCTTTTTAGGACCGGCACTGCCTCAGGCAGACTGAACCCACCGAGACCTCCCTAGCTGCGGGTAGCCAGTCTGATCGGCTTCTGTGAAAGGGGCCGTAATGGAAGCTCATGCCTGAAGGGCACAGCTACGTCAAGAGTTCAGTGTCACCAGGACCCTGTCTCTTTCTGCCTGTCATTTCTGCCCTTCTCTGGTTGGGCAGCCTCTTCACAGTGTTAGCAAAACGATCACCGTATCTTTGATTTATGTGTTATCAATTTACTGTTTTACCCGTGGGGGAAGAGGGCTGATGGTCAGAGCTCTTACTGGCCCGACCTGGGGTATGCGTCCCTGTCTACGCTGATCGCTGGGCCGGGGGATGGCACGTGTTGATTGGCCAGGCGCGGGTGATGTGCCCACGTGGACCCCGTGATTCCTCCCAGGAAAATCCTGGTGCCCCTATGAGCAGAAGGGGAGGCAGGCGGGTCGAGACGGGGAAGCCTAGAGCCAACCTCCTCGCAGCGCTTTATTATAGATCGAGTCTGGCTCTGAGCAAAGGGAGGGGCAGTGCCGGGCCATCCCCGCCCTCAGCAACACATGCAGGGGACAGGAGCGCCCCAGAACCTGCCAGGCCCCACCTCAGCACGGCCATGAGGTTGTAGGCCAGCGTCAGGACTCTGTCCTCTGCGAACTCCCCCGTATTTGTGATTTTTATCTCTCCGTAGAGGGAACACGCTGTTAATCCGAATTACCCGTCAGACGGGAATCCAGTGAAGTGACTGTTAAGACTGCCACCCGGCTTTGCTGCTGCTTGTCACGCTGGCTGACACAGGCTGCCCAGGACTCCCCACAGTGTCCCTGGGTTTGCCTCAGGTGCTGAGCCCAGAACACTCTTGTCTCTCCACTCTAAGCCTCGTGGATGTCTATTTCTTGGTGGCCACTGGAGACTGTTGTCCTACCATCGCCCCCACTGCTGGTGCCCTCCAAGACACGGCTGCCCAGCTTAGGGGCCTCGCCTTCCTGGCCTCTTCTCCCTTTGTCATCGGATGTGCAATCTCCAGCAGGGCCCACACCAAGGTGTCACTCATGGCAGAGAGCGAGCTGCTTGGGGAGATTCCTGCCAGGATACGTTTGTTTCTCATTATAAAATACCTTCGTCGCATGACTTCGGTGGTTACCCCAGGCTTCCGGAGCTTCAAAAAATCTCTTTCCCCACAACACAGCTGAAGCCAGTGGCTTCTAGGCAGTAAAATCTCGGCCACAGCTGGAATCCATCTGCTCCCGGAGCAGTTGTAAAACTTGCCTACAAAGCAGCTAGCTTCTGCTCCTATTGTATTTTTAGAAGCAGTCGCAGAGAAACACATCACTGTTATCATTATACAAAATGAAAATGTGACCTGCCATCACCGAGTGCTTTTAGAAGTCATTCTACATTTGGCCATCTTTCCAATAAGGTCATCGGTGAAGAAGACCTAGAGAATATGGCCCTCCCCCGGGTCGTGACAGCTGTGTACGCACACGTAAGTCCATCTTCTGGAAGGCGAAAATACTTACTTTACAGAGATCATTGAGGAAGGATGAGGATCCAAACTATTTACAAGAAGACCAACCAATGTGTTCATTCACTCATTCATTTCTTCATCGTTAGGAGGATATTTGCTGAAGTCCTTGTGTTCTAGGAACACAGAGCGAAAGATAAACAGAGTCCAGCCGGAAGCAAACCCTGTGGGTTTCCTGTTTGTACCTGCATTTGAGCCAGACCGTCCGGGAAGCCCTCGCTCCAGGGTCGTCGCGTATCGTCGTCCGGGTAGCGTTCTTCGCAGAGCTGCCGGGAGCCGGGGTGGGGGCGGGGGAGGGGATCCTGTGTTCTCCCTGCACCCTAGCCAGGCCCACGCCTGCGAGAGGGGCATCTCTGCTAGCGGGCTGGTGATCGCAGCGACTGCGTACTTTATCGTGGCACCTGGGACCCCGGTGAGAGCGATGGAAGCACTGATCCTACTCGGGCTCGGGCCGCCGGGGTGACCTGGGGCTGTTTCGGGCGAATCAGGACATTCGCGGCACTGTCTGGGTCCCCTAGCCCTTTGCCCTCTCAGAAAAAGGAGCGCTCTCGCCCTGAGGCCAAACGCGTCTCTCACCTCTCTACTCCCCAGCCCCTCGGGACAGGACCCTGTGCTCTCCTCGCCCCTGGCCGTGGCCCCTTGAATTCTTAGCACCCTTCCGAACCTTGTCCAAAGACCGATGGGAGACAGAACAGGGAGAACCCGGTGGGCGGGGCAGGTAGAAACCGTCAGGAGCGTGAGCCGCGCCTCGCTGGGAGAGTGGCTTTGGCTGCCTTAGAATTTTCTGTGGTCGTTCGGCTCTGGGGACCACGGCCCTCAGGATGCAGTCAGTCCAGCCTTGGACAGAGGAGCCCGGTCGTCACGGACGCGGTTTTAGATTTATTTGTTTACTGCGTTTTTGCTCCCTTTCTGTTGCCACTGCCTTTGCCATTCCTCGATTTGCATGTGCGGCACCACCATAACCCAGAGGCACTGGATAGGGCCTGCACCATGTGCCAGGCCCGGCCGGATGCTTCGCGTCCTTTCCAGGCCCCTCAGCAAGCCCGAGAGGAGGGGGATCGTGCTAGGACAAACGGAGGTGTTTACTTTGCCCCTCGCTGCACGCTGCCAGGTGTACTCGACTCTCACCAGCAGCTGGAGGGCCAGACGTCCCCTGGGTGCCCTGGAGCTCAGCCAAGGTCTGACTCCAAGCGGATTTTCAATTCCTATCTGTTGAACGATTGTAGCATCTTGGGAGGGAGAAGGGGAGGGGGCTCTACCACTTCCGGTGCGTCTTTTCATCTGCTCCAAATTCACATCGCACACATGCCACTTAACAATGAAATTCAGTTCTGTCGTACTTTTGATGGGAAGAAAGAATGTGCATTCATTGCACAATTCACCCTTGTCTGGTCCAAACTATTGAAAAGTCCCCCAGCAGCTGAGGTCCCATATAGAAAGGATGGGCTTTCTAAACTCTGGAACGCTTTGCGGCCTCACAGGGGGCCACCCATGGCAGGGGGCCTCCCTTGAGAAGAGCGTTACTGGCCCGGGGACACTGAGACCGCCCCGGGGGCCTGCACATTATGAAGTCTCCAAATCCGTAAGACTCTACCCCAGAATAACCGCATGGCTACTTATGCAGAGGCCAGACTCCTAGGGGCCGCGTCTGCTGCCCCTATGTCCTAGCTCTCGACACAGAGCCCGCTTTCTGGTGGGCGTACCGTAGACAACAGAGATAAAACACCAAGATCGTTTTTAAACAAGCAACCGGGATGATGAAAAGAGTCTGAAAATAAGACCTGACTGTCACATCTCTTGGTGTGTTTACTTAAGCCAGCAATGCGTGGTTTATTCTAAACGCGTGAACTGAGTAGGTGAAGTGACATCTTTCTGTCAATGTCATCCCGCTCAGGGAGAGCGTGTGTAAGTGTGGCTACGCCCAGAGCCAGCACATCGCAGGCACCCAGGTCAACCAGAACGAGAAATGGAACTACAAGAAACACACCAAGGAATTTCCCACGGACGCCTTTGGGGACATTCAGTTTGAGACTCTGGGGAAGAAAGGGAAGGTAAGCGATGGTTTTCTACTTCACTGGCCAGTCTCTGTGCTGACACGACTCGGGCTTCCTTGAGATGCCTTAAATTGTCCAATAGCACGGAGGCAGGACAGATGGGCCGTCAATCCAAAATCTACCGCAGAAAAAGGTCAACCTCGTAAAAGTATAAAAGCCGTGATCATATCATGTGCAGCTGGAAACTCAGCAGGCGATGACCAGCTTGTCACTCGGTGGCCTTTCTCCTCACACAGCAGGTGTCCGGGTAACTCCCGAGTCGACCCTCAGTGCTCCAAGAGGCCCCACAAACACTTCCGTGAATTGTCCCATTTAGTTTGGTGGATGGCATTCTTGAGAATGCATATGGCCCTGAATGAGGTGACATCTCCCTCCATCTGTGGTCAACACCACCATAGGAGGACCCCCTACAATGTAAATCCCACCTGTTTCTACTCCGCTGAAAACCCCTCACAGGTGCCCTGGTGCCTTTAGGATAAAGTCCCAAGCTCTCCAGCTGGCTTGGGGAGCCCTGTGGTGGCACCTGCAGGCCCCCAGCCTGCCGCCACCTCCACTGCCCCGCGGTCAGGAGCAGGCGTGCGGACTCTGATGCTCTCCCCTCCTTCCCCACAGTACCTCCGGTTGTCCTGTGACACGGACGCCGAAACCCTCTACGAGCTGCTGACCCAGCACTGGCACCTGAAAACGCCCAACCTGGTCATTTCCGTGACCGGCGGCACCAAAAACTTCGCCCTGAAGCCGCGCATGCGCAAGATCTTCAGCCGCCTGATCTACATCGCGCAGTCCAAGGGTGCGCAGGGACCCTGCGGCGGGAGGTTGCCCCGGGTCGGCCCCTCCAGGCTGTGCAAAGGCGCGACCTGGACAGAACAAAGTTCTCTCGTGCAGAATCCAGATGCTCGGGAACTGGATGACTGAACATTGACTTCTAAAAAGCGAGACCCCCAAATGAACGGACAGACAGGGAGCCGGGCAGGTGGTGGATAATTTTATGTTTAGTTCTCTAAGGTTTTCATTTTTCTTATTTCTACTTATACCATTTTACGCAGAATATTCTGGCAAATCAAAAAGGGAAGTTTAATTTTGATATCGATGATGCATCTTGCAAATCGTGCCTGGCAGGTCGTAAGCATCACCCAGGGGTTCGGTAGAGATCAAAGCGGGTAACCATGGCTTCCTTACTTGAAACATGTAGCTTTTCGTTTTGGGGCTTTTTAACATTTTATTATGAAAAATTTCAAACTGACAGAAGGGTTGTAAGAATACTACACAGAACACCTGTACACTCTTCACTTAGCCTTACCAACTGTTACGTGTCCCACATCTGTCTTTTCTCCATAAATATCCAATTACCAAATTGAGGGGAATCATTTCAGAGTCAGTTGCAGGCATCATGACCCTTAGCCCCCACCTACGTCAGCACGCACCTCCCAAGCACAGGGGCGTTCTCTCAACCCAGGATGCTTTTCGAACCCAAGAAAGTGAACATTGACCACTACTGTTATGTAACAGACAGCCCCTATTTTAATTTTGCCAATGATCCCAACAGTGTCCTTTAGAGCAGAAAGAATTTTTTTTTTCTTCATCTGGATTCTAATTCATTGAGCTTTTTATATCGAAGAAAAACCGAAACACTTTCTTTTATCTGGAATTGCCCTTAGCCTTTCTTCGTCTTTTGGGACATTTTTGAAGAGTGTAGCAAATTGGTTTTGCAGACTGTTCCTCCGTTTGAGCTTGACAGTGTTTCCAATGTCTTGAGGTTCAGTTTATCGAAGCCTAACATTTTCAAAATGTCCCTATTGACGGACAGAACTGGGGAAGGATGTCTTATGTTACATATGAGTTTTTCCTTACTATCAAGAAGAAACTGTGAAGTGTTTTTCCTCCTATTTATTCTTCTCAATTTCCCGATCAACCAGAGGAGGCACAGGAAGAAGGTAGTTACTCTGCTATGAAACTGAGCAACTCAGCTTCCTTACTGCTAAATCCTGAACACTCCTTCATTCATTCAGCAAATACTTCTGAAATGCCTACTGTGTGTCAGGAATTGTCTTAGGTGTCGGGAATACAGCAGAACAAAATGGACAGAACCCCTGGCCTGGGAGATCCACTTAGATGAAGCGAGGGGCCAGAGCTGGGAAGTTAGCGGTCTCCTTGGTTTCTGCGTTGGCCACGTGGAGTGCTAACGTCACTTCCGGCGGCCTCATTTTAAAGGAGTGGAGACACTGACTACGGAAATCTGTCTTAAGGAAGGAGATTGGGCGCCAAGGGGTGTCACATTCGCACCCAGTCAGAACTGGCTGACGAAAGTGGGTGTGAAACTTCTAAGGACCCTGTCGTGTTTACCTTAAAATACTGAAAGGACTTTGCCAAGGGAGATGACCCAGCTTGTTCCTCACTGCTGAGGACCGTGGTAACAGTAGAGGACTGAGATAAATGGAGGACGAAAGGACTTTAATGGTCGGGGGAGGGGCTGCCTCCAGCTTCTCAGCAGGCTGGATTCCTGCTGGGGCTAGGGCCCCTTCCAACTTTAGACTCTGTGATTATGCTAAGTACTATTTTGTGGGTCTTTGATTTATTTGAACTTTGGAAACCAAACCAAACCAAAAACCATGCAAAACCCCTGACGTTGTGAAGATCGCCAAGTGTAAGAGTTAAAATACCAATGTGCGAAACTGTGTGATTGTAGAGTTAAATCGTAGGCAGCGGGGTCAGGCCGGGAAGATGGCCCAGATTCACGAGATGGGGTGCGGGCCTGGTGGTAGAGGGCCTGCTCCCCACGGGGGCCACTGCCTGAGTTGTTCAGAGGCTCAGACCGGGCATTTATACCCATAAAAACATTTACCTGAGGAGCAGGTCACCATGCGCGCCCCCGGCCCCGCCTCCCGGAGAGTGCGATGCTGTGGGTCTGGCGCGGGCAGAGCCTGTATCTAACTCGCGTGTCTTAGAGGCTCCGAGACCCTCCCCTTCCTTCCGTCCCATGGGCTTGTCAGAGAGGCTCATCCCACGGCACAGCCGGCAGCGCCGCATCCTGCTTGTGGGCGGAGGGCATCTCGGGGTCCCCCAGCCCAGGACGGGAGCCTTGGCCCAGCCAGCTGAGCGCATGCTCATATCCCTCCTTGACAGGTGCTTGGATTCTCACCGGAGGCACCCATTATGGCCTGATGAAGTACATCGGAGAGGTGGTGAGAGACAACACCATCAGCAGGAACTCGGAGGAGAACATCGTGGCCATCGGCATAGCGGCCTGGGGCATGGTCTCCAACAGAGACACCCTCATCAGGAGTTGTGACGTCGAGGTACAGGCGGGGTGGCAAGAGGTCTGCGAGGTCCCGTGGGAGGAGGGCCGTGGCCTGGGCTGTGGCCTGACCCCAGGCTCTGTGACGGAGTCAGCTCACGGGAGAGCCGGCCTTACAAGGAAGGCTTTATGAGGATGACATCATCAGCCCTGGGCAGGAGTTGCCAGTGGATGTGTTTCATTCAGTAAAATCTGTTCCCAGCAAATTGCGTTAGGCTCAGGTTCTTTATTCTTCATCCCTGTGACCCAAATATGTCCCAGGAGGGCTCAGCCTGGCTGCCATACCTTGTTGCTTGGTCACACTCATGGGGATTGAAGTTAATGCTGCAGCTCCTGGTTAACTGTCATCGTGAGGGTTGAGGGTCACCCCTCCCCCACAGTTTCCTGCGAACATATTCAGAGGGCAATCAAACGTGCATCTCACGTTTGAAAATACAAGGCAGACACGTGGGGTTTTGTATCAAGTGTGAAATTCTGAAAACAGCAATGAGATGAGGACCTTCTAAGCAACAGGTGTCCTCCGCCCAGAAGCTTTGGGCCACACGCCGGGCAGTCCCGATTTAGTCTACGCCTCCTCCCTTCTGGGATTCCTTAGACGTTTAGGCAGTAAGTATTCGGCATGCGGGGAGCTTCCGTGGTCCTTTTTATCTTTAAAGCTTATTTTGCTTTCGCGTCTGTTCCCATTTCTGACGTTCCCGGCAGCAGAGGAGAGCGGGCGTGCAGTGTGGCGGAGAGCGGGCCTGCAGTGTGGCGGAGAGCGGGGAGGCGGTTTTGGGGACGGGGTGTCCGGGTGAGAGTGTGCCCTCCTTTTCCAGCTGCGTCGTCTGCAGAGAGATGCCTTCTCCACATTTTTGTAATAACCTCGTGTTGTTATGGCACCAGTTCATCGAGTGGTGGCTTCTGTCGTTATTACTAGATACTCTGCCAGGGATGGCAAACGCCTTCCTATCAAATGCCAACTTTGGGGGTGGGAGTGGCCGGGGGAGGGTCGTGAGCTGTTCTCCCTTGGGTCCGTACGACACTTTAAAAATCATTGTCGCGTTAACATAAGCATGAAGAAAGATGGCCCACACCTCCACTCATCATTATCCTTTGTCAACATACAACCACAAGACAAATTCCTTTGTCAGGATACAGCCACGATAGAAAAAGAACAACACAGTAAAATTTCACACTGAGTGGAATCGTGTTAAACCTACCAGCCGATGCAGGAAAAACGGAAGTTGTGATGGTATCAAGTCCTCATCCAGGAATATGATATGTCTCTCAGTTTATGCAAGCCTGTGATTTTTCAAGAAAGTTTATAGTTCTCCTCATTAGGTCCTGCATATTTCTACTTACCGTTATTTCTAGAGATTTGATATTTTTATTGTTGTGAATGGGGCATCTATTCAATGTAACTTTTGAAGCGATTTTTGCTGGTATGTATATAAAAAGGGGTTTGTTATTTTGAATCAGACAATATATAAACTCTTGTTCTAGCAGTTTTCAGTAGATTCTCTGGGTGTTGTATGTTTGCCACCATATTATTGGTAAATAGTGTTATTTTAAAAAATAACTCTTCCGTTTAATTATACTTTGCATTTTTTGCCCATCTTGTTGTCTTGGCTAAAATGTCCAGTGTCATGTTAAATAACGGATGACAGCAGGTAACCTGACACGCATCCAACATACCTGGTTTCCCAGTTAGTGAGAATGAGTCTGGTATCTCAGCAGCGAATAGGATTTTGGAGAAAGGTTCCAAATATGTATGTTTTTAGAAAGTATCGTAAGACATCCTTCTTTTATTTCTAGTTTTTTTAATTTTTTGAATCAAGACTGAATGTCGAGTATGAAATGTCTTTTTGCTTCTGTTGGGTTATGTTTCTCTTTTAAACTGTAATCTAATGGCCTGACTTCTGGAAACAACCCTGATGGTTCCTGGGTGACCTTTCACACAAATATATGTGTTTGTGTGTGTGTGTGTGTGTGTATGTGTGTGTGTGTGTGTGTACGTGTATATGCATTGTGCATGCATGCTAGCCTTTCCTGAATGCTATCAGTGCCCATGAATTCATTCAAAAGAGCACAGGGTGATGGATCAAGAGCTGGACTGGGAATCTGATCCTTACACTGTCACTGGCCATTTATGTGAAAATAGACGAGTGACCCAACCATTCGGAACCTTCATGTCTTCGTAGTAAAACGAAAGCCGGTACTATAAGATCTCTAAGTTCCTTCTTGAACTCAGGACTCTGGGAGGATGCATCAGAGTAGGTGAACCCAAAGGGCTGGCCTTCATATGAACATACAGAAATGTCATCATGCATCTCGGCCCACAAATAACATCGCTAAGACAGGTTTCCGTGTGCTTCTCAGGGGTGCTTCTCGGCTCAGTACATCATGGATGACTTTAAGAGAGACCCTCTGTACATCCTGGATAGCAATCACACCCACCTGCTGCTGGTGGACAACGGCTGCCATGGGCACCCCGCAGTCGAAGCGAAGCTCCGGAATCAGCTGGAGAAGTACATCTCGGAGCGCACCATTCAAGGTCAGGGTCTGGAAAGTGGACCGTTAGACAGACGTAGTAACGAGAGAGTAGCAGCAGCACCAATAACGATAGCGACCGATTACTGAGTGAGACTCGGGGACCCACCAGACTAGGTGTCCTATTGCCAAAGAAGAGTTATTTTATTTTTCTCTTTTTTCTTTAACGAACTAGGAGCGCTTCTGCCAGGGCCATCGTGATAGGAACCCGCCATCGTGCTGCAGCAATGACAAACGCTGCCTTGTCCCGCTCTGCTGTGTCCGTATAGAAAGGCGGCTGTCTCTGCCTCTGCTAAACAACACTTAAAAACAAGTAAAATCCACAGTGGCAAATATGAGCTTACAAAGCAATGCAATTAGCCGGCACAGAAATAATAAAAACCAACCATCTGGTTTTCTACTAGAATGGTTTATTTCTTTGAATCTTGGCTACTTCTGTATAATAGACCACCGATAAAGGGGCAAATACAGAAACTGAGTGAAAGCCCTTATTTGCCATGAAAAGTGACAGACTCTTCCTGTCATTGAGATATTAGTATTAAGATATTAATGTTATGGAACCGGTTGCCTTATGATGCAGTGAAAGTCCACAACAGGGTGTTGGAAGTGTTCTCGCCTGTACCCCTTTCTCAGTGGGACATTCGTCAAGGAAGACATTTATATGAGACATTTATATCTCACTTGAGAGAACACGTATGCAAATTTTTGACCCACTCAAGAAAGCATAGGATTATGCAAATGAGTGAGAGTGTAACTATTGTAAAGATAAAATCGAACCTGGCCTAATATATATATATATATTAGCAAAAGTAAATCATTTACAGACGTTAGCATTTTTAAATTTTATTTATTTATTTTTTATTTTAATTTATTTTTTATTATTTATTTATTTTATTTATTTAATTTTATATTGTAATTTATTTAACTTATTTTTTTAATTAAAACAAATTTTTTTTATTAACGCCTACAGCACTTGGTCTTCCTAGGTGGTCTCCCTTCCAAGTACTAACCAGGCCCGACCCTGCTTAGCTTCCGAGATCAGATGAGATCGGGCTTGTTCAGGGTGGCGTGGCTGTAGACTATCATTTCTAATATCAGTAACAAATTGCAACATGACCCGTGTCATGCTATTAGTGGTTTGGGGCACAAAGACACATCCATCATGATCAATGAGCACATAGTCAAACCCGTGACATCTATACTGATCACCCCGTGCCTCAAGTCCATAGGGCAGAAGCTTCTGGTCCACTTCTACGTTAAGATAGGTGAGTCTTTATTTTTTTAAAAAAAGAAAGAATAGGTCAAGTCTATTTGGTTAAAATCTTTTACATAGATATCATTATTTTCAAATGGGGAATTGTCACCCAAGTGTAGGTGGTCATTAAGAATTTGTCAACTAGAGTATCCTGTCGAATGAGGGTGTCCAGTGAGCCCCAGGCAAGTTTTGCTTCCCATGTTTTGCAGATTCCAACTACGGTGGCAAGATCCCCATTGTGTGTTTTGCCCAAGGAGGTGGAAAAGAGACTTTGAAAGTGAGTCTTGCTTCGGTTTTCTAGAAGATGGGTTAACAAGCTTACCCAGCACATGTGTAAGTTCAGGGTTTGGGGCTTACCTAATCTAAACCGGTTAATTTATTTTACTGCAGCAAGTAGGTAGCATTTTTCCCACCACACGGTGTTTCCCTAACCGGCTAAGATTGTTTCATCAACTGAGGAGATTTAGGAAGAGAACTTGAAGTGACGTAAATAGCCTGAATATTCAGTGTTGGCTTCGGCCATCGACCTACCAAAGAGAAGGGTTGACATTAGTCGTGAGACTTAAGGACCGTATTCTGCCTGCCGCCCCATCTGCCTGGAGATGACCTGTGATCATATACACCGAGTGCCCCCAAATCGGTGTTCCTAGACCACCTAAAGCCCACCCATGTGCCTCCCGGGCAGGTAAGGACTCCACCCACCTGAAGGACCGCGAGGCCCTGAGTGACTCTGGGATCATGGGAAGCACCTCGAGTGAGTCCACAGGGTTGGGCTGTGTCCCGCCCAGTCCCTGTAGACCCTAGAGTACCGCGATCGTCTTGCCTACAGCTGGGCATCTGTTTGACTTCTTAAAAAGCATCCAGGTGACTGCATTTTAGTCAGGGATTGAAGGCATGAGGTCATTTTCATGATCTCATTTTTCTAGGAATAGGACATTACAAGAACATAACTCCCTCTTTTAATTAATTTCCACATTGACTTGCATATCCCCTGACTACTGCTACCCCGTTTTAACTCTAAGATAGGTTTAGATTATAGATATCTGAGACCACGACCCTCTCTCCTCCCTTTACCAGAGTACACCCCTAGAATTACAAGAAATTTCTGGCAAGGTTATTTGGAATCGTAACCTAGCACTTATCTTTGTTTATTCTTTAATATAACAAAGATTATTTTCCTTCCTTCATTTATTCATTCATTCATATATTCAGTCCGTCAGTCATCCACAGGTATTTATTGAGCTCCTGCTTTGAGCTCTACTACTGAGAATATTGTTAAATAAAAGTCTTTCAGGCAAAGACTTTCCAGGGGGAAATTAGAGATTTTTTTTCAATATGCAGTTTTCAGCATGTGAGCGCTTGCAGAAGCGTCCACGTAAAAGAGAAAGAAATCGAGAGAAAGTAATTGAAAGATGGCTCCGTATGTTACCTTTCTCAAAATGTAGATTTACAATTCAGCTTCCCAGACAGCCGCTGCAGGCCGAGAGGCCTGCATTTCCATAGCACTTTCCAGAAATGTCCGCGCAGCCAGTTCATAACCCGCAGAGCGGGAGAGAGGAGGAGACGCTGCCAGCTGAGCATCACCTCAGCTCTTTAGCCCCTCACCTTTCAGCCCCGTGTCATCCCCACGCCCGCCGCAGCCCAGCCCCGACACCCACCTTTAGTGCAGGCGGTGAGCTGAAGATGGGACCCCAGTCTGCTGGGGATCAGCCTCCTGCCTGCTCTGATGAAGGGACCACACACTTTATGGGCAGCGTCTTTCTTAAGGAAAACTGTTCAGCCTACAGGAAGGGGCTTTACAGTTTCTTCCATACTTGTATGCAGAGCACTTCGTCTCGTCAAGGGATTAAAATTCTTAAGACCCGATTCCCCTGTGCTGGTCTCTGTGGTCTCTGTATAGGAAATAAAAGTGTGGCAGGTGTTTATCTAGGAAGCAAGCATATTTTTATTCTCTTTTAATAAAGGAGCAAGGGAAATTAATTAAGGAGCAAACATGTGAGTCAACATGATATGAATCTGCGGCTGCTGCCTAGAAGGTATTTTCAGGTGCCTCAGAGACGCTAGCAATGATCATGTGGAATACCATCTTAAGAGCTGTCACTCAGATCTGTGGTGGCGATGTTCGGAAGGCTCAGTCATGTACCTGGGGATATTTTCAAGCGTCACTTACGGAAAACTTCAGCTAGTCACGCACGTCCTTATTACATTTGGTATTAGCATGGGATGTGACTCCACTGGCTTACGTGTCTCATTCATAAAGCAATGGCAAACATATGTTAGCTTCTGATCAAAAATAAAACCCCAAATGCAGGGTGTGTCAGCGTATTTGAGAACCTCGGTCTCAAGCGGGGTTCTGGTGACCCCCAGCGTCTCGTCCGCTGGGTCAGCCCTGTCTCTCCTTCTCCCAGGCCATCAACACCTCCATCAAAAGTAAAATCCCCTGCGTGGTGGTGGAAGGCTCGGGGCAGGTCGCCGATGTGATCGCGAGCCTGGTGGAGGTGGAGGACACCCTGACGTCCTCCATCGTCAAGGAGAAGTTGGTGCGCTTCTTACCCCGCACCGTGGCACGGCTGCCGGAGGAGGAGACCGAGAGCTGGATCAGATGGGTAAGTTGCGGGGGGCTTAGCGCCCTGGGAGGGGGCGGGGTGGGAGGGAGGACGCCTGAAACACCCAGCCCCGCCCATGGCTGCTGGGGCTTTGTACTGTTCTCAGTGACTTTGAAGCCGTATTCCGCCCCAAACCACCTTCTTACGGGAAATCGAAGCTCACATAAATTAAATGACTCTCCGAGTCTCCCTACCTCTCGAGGCAGTAGCCGTTGGGGTTTAAACTCCAGTCTGTCTGCTTGCAAAGCTGGTAATCCTTCTTATATGCTGCGACGTCAACAAACGTTTTGGGCGCACTGTATTGTGTATGCATCAGTGGCTGTGGAGGGAGGGAATCCCAGGCGATGCTGTTTTAGAAATGCAGATTCTAATTTGAATCTACGGCTATCTATATCGGAGAAGCTGTTTCTACAGAATAATTGCCTTTCTGGCATAACTGGCCTATGATTCAATTCGGAATCTCTCACCTTTCTCATTAGATCATGTAAGAAATATGGCCTTATCAGAATACCTATTACACTTCTAATACAGCCCTGTGCACCCTCATTTTTCTCTGTTTTATGACCGCTGTCGACTTGAAATGACTTTCATTTTCTTGACGGCTCAGCTTGTTAGAACGCTCACAGTAATATCAGTAGGTGCATTCACATCAGCTCATTCAAAGATGGCTTTCTATATGTGGACATTTTTTAGGAGCGTGTCCTGTCACCTGGAATTTTTTCCGTAGAGGAAAGAGCAGACCATGAATAACACAAGTCATTTGAATCGTAGAGTCCATTTCATCTTGAGGGTCGAAGGTTGGATTTAGTATAAATAATAATGTAAAAAATCCTGAACTAGGTTGGCATTTCAACCGTTGTGGGAAGAGCCTCAAAATGTCAAATTTAGCAAACGGAAACCTTGGAATGGTGGAGATAATCTTCTCGCTTCTTGTAAATGTGGAGAAAAATCAACAGAGCCTTCTAGACGGCCGGGTTCTCGGTAGTAAATTAACACGAGTGGGGCCCTCTTGGCCTACGTTAACTCTGGACGAGTGAGCAGCCAGGCCATCGTCCTGACGAAACGAAGCAGGATCGATATGACCAGGAAACAAGTCCTTTCCGGAATGAGCCTCATTATCTAAAGAATTGAAACACGCAGATGCATCTCCTTCTCATAGCCGAGAG
This sequence comes from Pteropus medius, assembly GCF_902729225.1. Classification (NCBI taxonomy): domain Eukaryota; kingdom Metazoa; phylum Chordata; class Mammalia; order Chiroptera; family Pteropodidae; genus Pteropus; species Pteropus medius. The sequence continues at coordinate 116,184 of NW_024342466.1, forward strand.
TCAGTGTTGGTGTTGATGGATGCCCTGCCCAACAAACACGTATAGGATGTTCCTATGTGTGATATTGCATTTTGAAGATTTTATGGAAAAAGGTAAAGCTGGTAGTTTTATTTGAAAGTTCATGCTGGGATTTTCTTATTTGTTGACCAAGTTTAGTTGTGAGACAGACACAAAGAACCAGGTGGTCACAATTTTGTCAGCTTCATTGATGATGAAGGCAAAGTCGAAGGGTGTGGCTTAGGGGCGCAGCCACAGTGGCCTCCTCATGCTGAGACCCAGAATGAGACAGATGAGCGCAGGCAGACAGAGGCAGCCCTGGGCATCTGCTGCCCCCCGACCAGGCGAGGTGTGTGGCTCACGGCAGACCAGAGCATGAGCACTCTGCAAGGAGCAGATCCCAGCGGAGAAGCAGGAGAGGGCTGGCTGGCGAGACCGAGTCGCCATTCGGATGTGTCGCTCCCTCATCCTGAGCAGTAAGTGACGTGGTGGAGAATGTCCAGGGTCCAATTCGGATGGAGCTCTCTCTGCATGGAAACACGTGGGTGATGGAAAGGAGCCCTCCCGCCCTAAAGTGCTTCTAGATTTTTGATTCTGCACATATTCAGATCTAAACAGTTCAAGTCATTCCAAACGGACCAGTGGAGCAGTCCCCAAGTGTAAATATCGGCGTAAGACGATGTGTGTCGGGTGCCGTATTCGAGGCAGTTTCCAGTGACGGGCGGAAGGGATTCAGTGGCCGGTTCAAGGACACCTGCAGAGGAGGGGACGGATCACCCTTAAGTGGCCCACCAAAGGTGGCCCTGGGTCTGTTCCGGTGACTTTCCTCTTACTCCTCATGCAGCTTGGCCATAGATTCCAGATCAGGTCCTGTCCTAAAGGTCATGACCTAATGGGTCCCCACACCCTTTGTGAGCGATTGTGATTTCTGCCTCAGGAAAACCATTACAGGCGGCTTATATGAAACAGGCTGACGGCCAGACCCATTTCAGTTTCTGCGATTACGTTGTCCTTTGTGGGATTCATATCTAATTCATATTCATATCTAATATGATCGTAATCATAATCATGTCAGTAAGAAGACATACATCAATAACGAAAATGAGTCTGAGATTTTCATTACACATGTGGGGTTTTGCAGTTGGTACAGATTTTCCCAAAGACTGACCTCAAGAGTAGGATTATTAATGAATGAATGTATACCTTCAGTCAGATATTAATTGAGCGACCTCTTAGGCTGAGTGTGGATGACCTCAGTGATCCTGTGGACAGCTAACTCCAAAACCCGGTCTCCGTTTCTCCAGAGGGAGCCAGACCTTCTCCACTGGGACCATGCCCTCCTCTCCCACCTGTTCTCTCTGAGCTCTTCCCCTGCACCTGCTCCTCACCTTCTCAAGAACTTGACCCTTCATAGCCCCCGAATCTATCAGTCAGCCTAAATATCATTCATTCATTTATTTAATATATACATGTATTTAATTGATATTTATGGAGCACATACTATCTGACAGGTTCTGGAGCAGGCACTTCAGAAAGAATAGCACACACGATAGAAAGGGTCCTCGTCCTCACGGAGAAAACAGAAATTGAAAGGAAGTTCATGTTGAGCGATCGCAATTCAATGCGTTGTGTAATTTCAAGCTGCACTGGGCGTTCTGAAGAAAGGTAGCATGGATACAGAGGGGCATGAGCTAAGGGAGCCTGGCCTGGCATGGAAGGCATCTCAGGGGAAGGCGTCACAAGGAAGGGACATGGGGGCTGCGATGTGAAGGCTGGATGGAGTTAGCGGGCTGAAGGCTGGGATAATGATGGTGAGAACAGCATGTGCAAAGGTCCTGAGGTGCGATGCAAACATGGCTTACCTGAGGAGCCATAAGATGGCAGTGAAGGTAAAAATCATGAGCGGAAGATAGACAGCTTATTAAAGGCCTGACGGGGAGCTTTTCCTTCCTGTGGTTTAAGCCCTTATGACTGCACTGGGACCATTTCTGTGATTTTCTGTTGCCCTTTCCTCATTTATCCACTCATTCAACAATTGAGCACCTACTACGTGCCAGGCTTGGTCATACGCAAGTGCACACACACGCGTGCATGGACACACACACTCACTCCCCGGTCAATGAGTCTCTCAGCTTTCGGATGGGAGCTTTTTGATATGTGTGCCTTTGTAACCAGTCCTCTATTCTCATTGTGGTCCACGACTCATTATCCTAATTTAGAAATTAGATGCTGTGGATACAGGTGCCGTAGGAGAGGGAAGGAGATCTGGAACTCCCCTGCAGATGGTCTTTTTTAAAAAAATGGAATAAAAGATTTCTCACCAAAAGAGCGAAGTTTGTGCTCCTCGGGTCTAAAATCAGTTGGCTGACAACTCTGTTCTTTAAATGTTGCCAGCTCAAAGAAATTCTCGAAAGTTCTCATCTGTTAACAGTTATAAAAATGGAAGAAGCTGGGGACGAAATTGTGAGCAACGCTATTTCCTATGCTTTGTACAAAGGTGAGTAAAAATAGCCCATCTGGAAGTTTTGGCTTTGTGTTGCTTTCTGTGACTTGCATTTATATTTTTAAAACAGCTTTATTGAACCATAATCTTGCACTTAATTTTGATTATCATTGATTGGAAGCTAGAATAATGACTGTTGATTGACCCGATGGATTAAACCTCCTTGGTTGTATGTTTTTAATAGAACAAAAATTTGATGTTATTAAAATACTGGTGAAATCCAATCACAGCATTTTTCAAAGACTTGTCTCTAACAGTGGTTTAAAATCGTTTTCTGCATCTCAGATTCCTTTGAGCGTGTGCTAAAGCTGCGGGCCTTTGTCCTGGGGTCCCACGTGCGTGTGTGCACATGTACACACGCCTCACGTACATCAGTGACTCTGGATTCAGCTTCCGGATTTATAGATCGCCTGAAGCTTAGCAATGAAGCTCGGGTTAAAAATTCTTATCTGTGATCTTTGTTGTCCTAGAATTTCATCAAGGTGGCTGACACCCGACGTCAATAGTTCCTTGCCAAGGACGTCTGGAGTTGTCGCCCGATTATGGTTGTAAGATGCAGAGTAGGGCAAGGCACATATGAAGTGCGATTTAAATGTTAGCTTTTTATTAGAATCGTTCTTATTGCGCTTGCCAGAAATTTGGTGGTACGAATTTTTATTAAAATGGGATTTATATCTATACAGCAACATAGATACAGAATATATTAGCTCTGGGAAAGACAAATATGGCTCATTATTTCACAGATTTAGATATAGTATAAGATAGATACGGTCCTTGAAATATAACATTTATGGAATCGGAATCTATGGAAAAATATCAGTATACCATAGTTACACTGTAAGGATGTGAAATGGAAAGATACTACTGTTGCCTGAACTGATCCTCACTCTATACTTTGGGAAGTACAGAGTCTCCATGAGAACGAGTGAAAACGAAGCGAAATGACAATCGGGAGTGTTTGGTTCTAGAAGAATACGCTTAGGATCTCCTGTGATACGCCACTCTGATAATTGGCCATATAGAATGGCTCTGACTCTTATTTCTGGGTCTTTGCTGAGTTTTCTTTTCCATCCTCTTACAGCCTTTAGCACCAATGAACAGGACAAGGATAACTGGAATGGGCAGCTGAAGCTTCTGCTGGAGTGGAACCAGCTGGACTTAGCCAATGATGAGATTTTCACCAATGACCGCCGATGGGAGGTAAATAAGAAGCTCTCCTGGGTTAGTCCGGTGTCGGATCTGGTCCATTTCTGACAAGATTCAGTGTTAAATCTCATCAAGGACCATTCTATTTTGATGGTGCCCAGCCTCACTTTCTCGTTCTGTAGTATAGGATGATAACGTTAACTTGGTAGGTTTGTCGTGAAGAGATAATAAAAATAAATGCACGGACGGGGGAAAATCTGAGTCCGCTCACACCGTCCAGAGTTTACGGCCCTCACTCGGCTGCAGTGTGAGAGCTGCTGCTCCTTCTGGATGCAGAGGTGCAGACTGGGGGCGGACGGCAGAAGGATGGGGAAAATAAGTGCAGGTGACTGAAAGAGTATCAGAGGAGCCCAGCTGACAATCCAGGCAGCAGCACTCATTTCGCACCTGGCCCTGTCTGCCTAGCTCAGTTCTGGAGAGAGAGCAGCAAGATGCCTAAGGGGAAACCAGCATAATGCGATTGAAGATACGTGCACTGAAGTCTGAGAGCTGGAGAGTCAGGACGCCCAGCTCAATGAGCACCTTAAATATGGACGTTTTATGTCCAATAAAAACGTTTCTTTTTCAGTAGACTGACCTTCTCACTTTTACTTTGATCAGTTGTAGACCTACATTTCCTCGTAGTGTCCTCTCGTGCACAGCTGAAGTTAAATCAGCCTCGGGGCCTGTGTTTCGTAGTAGCAATTACAAACCCTCACACTTGGATCTGTGCGCCTCTTTGTTTTCAGCTCTTCTGAATTAATTCGAGTCATTAGTGGGCAGCTAGAATTGATTTAATTTTATACATGTATGTGTAGATTCGAAAGGGCGTATGTTTCATAACTGTCATCCTCTGTAGCCAAGGTTCAGAAGACACTCGTAGGCCTACTTTTGCGTAATCAAAGAGGAAGACTCGATTTCTATTAACATGTGCTCAGTTTCAGTAATAGAATACAAATAAAGGAATGGCTTATGGATGTTGAAGTTATTCATTGTCTTGTGTTTGGTCTCTGCAGTTTAATGAACCCTATTGCACATTGCGAGGGTTTAGTTACTTGAAGGAAAGTGGGATTATAAGTAGATCTAATTAACTGATTTATAAATGGATCTCTGTGTGTGAAATGGCCCATTTAAAGAAGGTCAGATGGTACAAATAAACATGAACTCGGGCCCTCAATGAAGATACATTTCATTTGATAAACTCGGCCTAAGATAGTTAAGGGCGAAGGGCATAATGATGAAGCACAGGCTCTGGGGCCAGACCAATGGCATGGCTTAACCTCTGCAAGTGACTCAACCTCTCAACCTCTCTACGCCTCAGTTTCCTCGTCCAGTGGTGTGTTGGGGCCAGCTCATGCCAGCTTGCAAGAACTGACTGCTAAAGTTTTAGAGATTTTGTGAGTCAGTTGTTGAAATACAGTCACGAAAAATTCAACTATATAAACTTAGAATTAAATACATGTTTATTAAAAACAAAGATAATAAGTATTCGAAACATCACTTTTTAATTATTTTACTACATTTACCATTCCCCGTGCTCTGGAGGTCGTTTCTGTCTGTTGGATCTGCATATTGGAAATACTACAGGTGATGTGCTACTTCGTGTCTATTCTCAATTCTGCATCCCACGATGTCACACTGGTAGCTGGAGACTAGCTGCGGAGGAAACATTTACACCTCAGGAATCGGCAGAGACTACTAATCAGGGACGGTCATGTTCTTCCAGAGAGCTAGTTGTTAAGTGTTTACCAGCACACCACATTCCCCTGAGATTGGAGATGAGGGTGGCAGCACCTACCTCTCTGGGTGGGTTGTTAATGATAATTAAATCACACGATGTGTCTATAGTGCTTAGAACATTGGCTTGTATTATGAACTCTGTAAGATGCATAAGAATCATTGGAAAACAGTAGTATTGGTGTAACCTTTTACACTGCATGAAGTCTCATAATGTTAGTTCACTCACCCGTCATGCCAGCCCATGGTGAGGAACATCTTATTTGGCTGGTTAATAAGCGGGATGCACAGGTACCACAGGATGGGGAGTCACCGATGGTTTTTTGAGGGCCTGCTCTGAACTTGAATTTCTCAAAGCATCTTGACCTACATTATCTCATTTCATCCCCTTAAGTACCTGTTTCACAGAAGAACAAACGGAGGCCCAGAGACACGATCTTGTTCTAGGTCACGCGTCTGGGTAATGGTAGAACCAAGGTTTGGAAGCAGAGGTGTGTCCGCCTGTGAAGCCTTTCTCCTTCTCGTATGCCAGGGGTCCTCAAGGCATGCTCCCCGGGCCTGCAGAGCGTGGGCCTGACCTCAGAACTTATTAGCCAGACAAATGATATGACTCTAGCTCAGGCTCTTTAACGGAGAGATTCTGAGGTTGCCTCCAGAACCTGGGTTTTAGTAAGCCCTCCAGGCGACTCTGAAGTCTGAGGACCACTGCCCCGTGCTAGCCAGTGTGTGACCAATGGGAAGGCAAGCAGACATAGAAGGAAACTCTGGGCACAGGGGACACGCCTCGAGGACAGAGATTGTGCAGCTGCGGCCACCTCTTCTCTTTCCTATCCCACCTGGAGCCCCAGCGTGGGGACTCAAGGGACCCTTGGCATTTTCTTCTCCAGGCAAAGTGTGATCCCCAGGAGTCCAACATTAGACAGAAACAGAAACTGCTAAGGCTGCCCTTGGCAGGGGACAGTCACCTGAACCAGGAGTCAGGCGAGTAACATGAGTAAAGTGGGCTGGCTGGCGGTGATGACTGGTGGGAGCCCTGGGGGCTGGAGGGCCTGGGCTTCGGGGGTAGCCGCTACCTGGCTCCAGCCGATGGTTCTCCATGTTGTCAGAGCTTCTGGATTTTAATGTTGGAAATAGGGATTTTTATGAACCTTCTAATTTTTTATGTTGGCAACTGAATCGAATTGTAAGAAATACTATGGAAGACAAGCAAAACATGTCTGAGATCAGATCTCGAGAGCCTGTAGACCAGCGGTCTGTGTCTGAAGTACACACTGATTTTCTATATTAAGATTCTCAATAAGCTCCTCTGGGATATGTTTTATCAGGAACAAAGTGGCGTGAGCTCCACTTTGCCCCAATCGCCGACGGAGCGCTTCCTCTCTGCCAGGCACGGGGACAAATCCTTGACCGGCATCGTCCCTCCGTGGCTATAATTATACCCGCTTTACAGGAGCGAGAGGCCACGTCTTATCTGGGACCTCAGCTGGCTGATTTCAAAGATCCTCCCGTGCCACTCTCCCTGTGTAGACGTTTGAATTATAATCCAGTGTTGTGTTACAGTTGACAAGATGCGTTTCATCCCCAAACAGGAATGCGAGGGAAGTTGGAGATTCTGAGAGAGAAAGCCTCGCGTCTCCTTCGCTGGGCTGAGTGTTCTCTCTGTTCTTCCTCCTCAGTCCGCTGACCTTCAGGAAGTCATGTTTACGGCCCTCATCAAGGACAGACCCAAGTTCGTCCGCCTCTTCCTGGAGAACGGCTTGAACCTGCGGAAGTTCCTCACCAACGACGTGCTCACCGAGCTCTACTCCAACCACTTCAGCACCCTCGTCTATCGGAACCTGCAGATCGCCAAGAACTCCTACAACGACGCCCTGCTCACCTTCGTCTGGAAGCTGGTGGCGAATTTCCGCAGAGGCTTCCGGAAGGAAGACAGAAACAGCAGGGACGAGGCAGACATAGAGCTTCACGTATGTACCGCGAGCGTTGCTTGGATTCTCTGATCTCTTGAGTCTTCAGAGAATTTCTCTACTCCCCCCTTCCCCACTCTCGACCTCGTAAAGTAGCTAAGACATTGGCATCGTTAATTTTTTTCTACTGCTTTTAGTTAAGGTGATAAGTGTACCTGGTGAGTTTTCTGATGTCTCGCCTGATGCTCTGTGCTATCGTCCAAACGACTCGTTGTGGTTTTTCTTGATTGCGAAGCTTGGCGTGGCACACCCTTGCCAAAGGCATCTTAATGCAGAGCAGGGACAGATGAATGGCTGCCTGCTCGTGGCTTAGCCTTGTGGACACGATCTGCCTAAACTAGTTCTCAGCTGCCCGTGTAAAGGACTGGAGAACGGCCACCTTTTCTCTTGTAGATAGAAGGGGCATTGGATTTTTCCGGAGGGATAATCCAGGCTTCCCTTGGAGAGGGTGTGGGTGCACTGCCGTTTCCTCCCGGGCCTTCCTGTTTTAGGCACAGGAGGCCCAGTGTCCAGATGCCAGCACCTGCAGCTCATTGCGGAAGGCTCGCTCTGGGCAGACCCGGATGGCCGCCAGGAGTCGGCGTGTAAAAACGCCGGCTCCCGCCCCGCATGGAGGAGGCGGTCCCGAGGTAGCACTCGACACTGGCTCGCGGGGCTGCCTAGCGGGACTCACCCCTAGTTGGCCATCAGGACACCTCGTCGACGATACACCTTTATTGGTTCTTTCTCTCAGATCTCGTTGGCTCACTCTCAGTTTTCCTGGGCTTACCCCTCAGATAAACTACTCGCCTCAAATTCTTGTCTCAGGATTGCTTCTGGGGAAACTAGGTCATTACCTTTTGCTGTTTTAGGATTTTAATGTGAGTATATATTGCAAAAGTCTAAATGAGACTCGGTGCTTGAAAGAATCGGAAGTGTTTAGAAGGCGTCTGTTTGATGCCACTTATCTTAAAACCTCTGCAGGATCCATAGCTGTGCCTGGCGCAGTTCGGGTCGCGTTAAACCTGTAAGGGTTTTAAAAGGCATATGTGCATTTAGTTGTTTTCTATCTGAAAAATTCCATTGGAAGATACGGGATGCTGAAGAGGAGCTGGGATTCCAATTAACGTGACAGGGACTGCGACTTAGAATGACGCTCGAAGAAATACGTGCAGTTTTGTGTTGCGATCCCGAATTTAAACTGTAGGAAAGTTAGAATTTAGTTTGCAAGATTTTTCTAGACGAGAAATCGGTTTGTATGATGAGAGGGAGTCGCTTTCTCTCCAGCCGTCAGAAGCCATTCAGTTTTTAACATGCCGTCAGCATAGTTTTTCACCCTTTATACCTTTCCATCTAGTCGTACGTCGTCTTTTATGACAGATAAAAGGTTTTGTGTCAAACCATACCGGTAACCTGGTGAAACGCGGAGCTGAAAATCCCATCCCTGCGCGGTTATGATGGATCCATTTGCCAAGTTAGGAGCCCTGCAAACACGGGGCGCTGAGTAGGGCATCCCGACCCCGCTGTCATTCTCGAGTGGTGCAGCTCCCGGGATGCTCCCTTCGCTCGCGCTGACCGTGTGCTCTGACCCGCCCCTCCCCCCAGGACGTGTCTCCCATCACGCGGCATCCCCTGCAAGCGCTGTTCATCTGGGCCATCCTGCAGAACAAGAGGGAACTCTCCAAAGTCATTTGGGAGCAGGTAAACGCGCACGCCCATGCCAGACTCTCGCTCCCGACCTCAAACATCCTCGATCGAATGAGACGTCCGCTGTCAGATGAGTATGGCAGTGGCCGTTTCCATGTCGACGGAGGTGCCTGGGAGGGGAGGTCCCTGGAAGGTAGCTGTGCTTAGTGGGCAACCCAATGGGCACCTGCTTTTCAGGTGCTTGTAGGTGTGGGGTCGTTTCTAGGTGGACGAGGTTGCTAAGTTCCATATAAAAAGTTAATTTCTAGCTTTATTGGACAGGAAGTAGGTCCTAGACAGGTGTGTCTTTGGGAAACTTCTGGAGATTTTTCTTTGTGATTCAGCACATAACAAGGTTTTGTAAATGATTTACGGACAGTTGAAAAGAAGCTACGTTCTCCATGTCTAGCACGTACAATCGGATACTGAGTATTGAGCTCACACCCAGACTCACTAACCACGCTGGCAAGTCTCCCCCGCTTGGAACTGCAGCAGTGTGATTGATAGTGGACACCCCGTCCTCTTACTGTCGGTTTCCCGTGGCAGGTCCTCTGATATTGTCCTTTTATCTGCCAATTTCATTTTCAAGACAGTGAGTCTGTTTTAGTCGAAGACTATTTTGCGCGCATCTCAGTTTTTCCCTTGAATCATTACAAACAGTTCAGACTTTGCCGTTTCCCGCCTTTGCTGTGAGTTCGTCCTTGTCTGACCTTGGTGTTGACTCGACCGCTTGGAGGGATTATGGATTAACCCTAATGTCCTCCTCCCTCCAAAAGACCAGGGGCTGCACGCTGGCCGCCCTGGGAGCCAGCAAGCTCCTGAAGACTCTGGCCAAGGTGAAGAGGGACATCAACGCCGCCGGCGAGTCCGAGGAGCTGGCCAATGAGTACGAGACCTGCGCAGTGGGTAAGCTCCCAGGACGGGCTGCCGCGTGGGTGCAGGCATGCCAGGCGGCCTGTTGTGCCTGTGGCCTTCACGTGCCAGGCAGCCGAGTCAGCGGCATGTCCACGCTCCTGCCTCTGGCCTGATTCGAGGGCTGCAGACCCGTGGTCAAGGGTACACACGCCGTGGCAGAAGCCACAGGCGTTGCATCCTGGCATTTACTGACTTCCCCAAGAATGGAAGTGGAAACCTTGGGCTCTCGTTCCTGTCTCGTTCCCCAGGCCCAGGTCTGAATAACTCAGCACCATAGGCAGCTTTGGGGTGTTTTGTTTTGGGTGCCATTAAGGTGCTGTGACAGCTCTGAGGTTTTACCTGACTTGCAAGTCATCGAGTTGGCTTGCCGCTTTCACTTAGTATGCTGACAAAAGACCCCAGACCTCTGGTTTATCACTAATGGCAAAGGCAGCAGCCAGAGAAGCATCTTAGGTCGGTCCCTGTGCCTTGATTTCCCTGTAGTGATATGAATAAGGGCTGCTGTTGCCTTCTCTGAAGCTCCCCAAAGTTCGAGAACTCGAAGCTTCTATCAGGGCTGCAGGTGACCTGCCCACATGCCCCGCTCCAGGGCGCGATCACTCATTACCTTCAGTGGGAGAGGGGAGAGGCCGCACTAGGTTCTGGAATGTCTGTCTTCTGCTGTTCAAGGGTCTCTGAGCAAAGCTGCTCAGCACCCTTTGGCCAGAGGGTCCGGACTATGCAGGGAACGTGGGAAATCAGGGCTAACAGCCCCCCAACAGCAGAGCGTTTCACACCTGCCCGTGGTTTCCTGTTTCACCTGGCAGTTTTAAGTTTGCCATGTGGCACGCTGCGAAATGCACTGATGTTTTTCTATGATCGTGGCTGATGAAAAAAATACTCCTGGGTTTAGCTTCTCTGAGTTGGAACAAAGGTGTCCAATGATTTCTTTTTAATATATGATATATACTAATTTCTGACTGGCCTCTATAAGGCAATGGCTCCTGAATAGTTAAAAACATTTTCCGAGGACCTCCACTCCCATGTCTTTGTCATCAGGTCTCGAAACGTAAGCCCGCCCTTGAGGCCGTAGGTCAGTGTTCTCACACCTTTTCGTTTTATTGTTTTGTTTTGTTTTGTTTTGTTCTCTGCCTTATCTGCAAAGAGTCTTCACCAGGAAAGCACAGGATGTACACTAGATGCTCTGGAGAGGGAGGCAGGGGGTCTTGATACTCACCCCAGCGGCTGAGCCCCACCAAAGAGGGGGGCCCCGTGCTCAGTGCAGCTCAGTTCGGCGGGCACCTGTGGGTACATGCTGCCTCGAGGAGCCGTGCCGGGGGTGGTGCACAAAGGGGAAGCCCCGTGTCCCGTGAAGAAGCATGCCGTGCTGGTGTTCTCCAGGCCTCCGCAAACCAGGGTGCTCGCACCGGCTTGGGGCGGGGGAGGACAGCTCGGGTGTTGGCCGGCCCCGCCTCCAGCTCCCCTCTCTCTGGCGCTACTGTGACCGTAGAGCTGTTCACGGAGTGTTACAGCAGCGACGAGGACCTGGCCGAGCAACTGCTGGTCTATTCCTGCGAAGCCTGGGGCGGGAGCAACTGTTTGGAGCTGGCGGTGGAGGCGACAGACCAGCATTTCATCGCCCAGCCTGGGGTCCAGGTAAACTGCACAGCCAGCAAACGCCACGTCCAGAAACGGGTCTCTTCCATCAGATGCTGTCAGTGACACTGAGAAACATAATGTCGTCAGCAGACCTTCTCCTCCAGTGTAAGGCCGCAGCAGGGGAAGGTGGCGATGTTCCAGGAGGGGGCAGGGTTCACGCACCAGCAGAGATCTGTGCTTCAGGAGACGGCACGGGAGAGAGAACATTCTTGCATTTCCACAAAGCAGACAGTCCGGCACCATAATCCGGTCTGAGTCCCAGTCCACTGTGTCCCGTCAGGTGTGGAGTGAGGGGCCTTGGTTCCCGTCTGTGAAATGGGCACAACAGGGGTGACAGGCAAGGGACACTGTGAGGATCCGATGAGATGACGTGTGGGAGGCGCCAGCCCTTCACGTCGGCAGCAGAGAAACTAGCATGACGTGGGCACAGCCCGTGGGAGGTTTCTTGCACCGAATTAAATTAATAGCAGTTTGCACCTGGCGTCTCAGGTGGCAGAGGGGAGAATTTACACCCGTGGTCCGGAGGGGGCTGGGTGTGACGTGGGGGGCAGGGAAGAGCTGGACGGGCTGACACTTGTCTGCCACACCTGTGGCCACATTTCACTTACACAGAATGCCTCACGGTGAACGTCATCCCATTTTACCGATGATTCAGGAGCTCAGGGAGGTTCTAGAACATTCTCCAGGTTACACTGCTAGGATGTAGCAGAACTGGGATTTGATTCCATGTTAATTATCCATCTTATGCATCGTATTTACTTATGCATCGTACTGTGCAGCCAGTAATGAGCACAGTGTTCGTGAAAAAGTCGTTTGCAATTGCAGCTAAGTTAGGTTAAACGGGGCAGTCGTTTGTGACGAGGCTCACACAGGGACGAGTCTTGCTGTTGCTGCGTTTTGGCCTCTGGACCAGGGCGGGCTGGAGCGAGGCCGGCACCACAGTGGGGGTTGCCCGGGAGGCTGGCTGGCTGCCAAGGTGGTCACCGTCTGCCGCATCTTGCTAGTGTCCCAGAGCTTTGGGCCCGGGGGATGCTGACTCATTCTCCTGTCCCGAGGGTTTCAACTAGATGCCAGTTCCATCGATGTTCACGGAAAATCTCCCTGCAGGCCCAGGGGACCAGGGAGCTAGCTTCCTGTAGGCAGGCTGCTGGGTGGGGTCAGATGTCACCAGTGGTCCCGGAACCAGAGCTAGAGGACAACTTTCCGTGACCGGGGGCCTGGCAGTGCCACTCGGTAAAGGCCCGCTGTGCTCATCACCCCGCGGGCACATGGCACTGAGGAAGGCTGGACGTTCCCTGTCTTTGTTCGAGGACCCCCAGAAGCAGGCCTCAAATGGAGAGTTTAAATGCATCAGCCTGATCTGGACGTGGGCCCCGGAAGCATGGGCGAGTGTGGGCAGCGGCCGGGGAAGGGAGGGAAGCAGACACAGGTGAGCAGAGGAGGGTGTTGCACTGCGCAAAACTGGGCTGGCAGGAGAAGCCGTCCTTTCCCAGAGGGAGGTGGGTGGGGCCGCCTGTCCTACCCCCGCCCCCGGCCCTGGGTTTCCACTTGCCCTGCCCGGAGACACACCTGTCCCCCTTGGATGGACACGTTCTTTTGAGAGCCCCGCATTCCTTCGATGGGGACCAGTCTATGCTCACCCCTTTCGTGCTGACGTGCAGTGTAGCTCTCAGACGCACCCTGAGCTTTCTAACCGCCACCTTCATGGGAGGTCCCTGTCCCACCTGTCGGGGGTTGGTGCTGTCTGGGAAAAGCTTTTTCATGCATATCAGCTCAAGTCAACATGAAGGTGACAATGGCCGCTCCGTTTTCAACTCTGGCTTTGATTTCAAACAGATAGAGGTGGGGTCATGTCTTCCCTATCTCAGAAATGAATCTCACCGTATAGGACCCAGGTTGGGAAAGGACTTGAAAATCAAACGGAATTTAAATTGTTTGTCACAGCTCCTCAGAACCCAGGCAACTAATACAAAGAAGAAGAAGAACCTTGATTCGGGGCTCCTTACGGGGGCGGGGGGCAGGGCACGGGGGCTGGGCAGAGGGGCCGCCTGCTGTCCCGTGCTTCCTCGCGGTAACGGGGACCCGTGTCCTTTGTCTCTGCTTCCCTGCAGAATTTTCTATCCAAGCAGTGGTACGGGGAGATTTCCCGAGACACCAAGAACTGGAAGATCATCCTGTGCCTGTTTATCATTCCCTTGGTCGGCTGTGGCTTCGTGTCATTTAGGTATGAAACCACGCGTGTGACTGCGTGTGCACGCGCACACTCTTGTGGAAAGGATCCTAAGGCCTGGGGCGCCTGGCTTTCCCGCCAGTGCCTGCAGCGAGGTCCCGGATGCTCTGGCTTTTCCTGGGTTTGATTTCAGACAGGTAGAGCTGGGGTCTGGGCTTCAGTGTCTCAGGCAGCATTGCAGATTCACGAACCCTGAAAGGCCCAGGGCCAGATTGGGGCTGGGTCAGTCTTAGAACAGGGTTTTGACCCCACCCGAGCCGTGGGTCTGTAGCCATGTCCGTCCCGAGCGAGGACTGTAGGCCCCCAAGCGGCGCTGGCCGGGTCGGTGACGACGCTCTCGCCTCCGGGTCCAGGAAGAAGCCGGTCGACAAGCACAGGAAGCTCCTGTGGCGTTACGTGGCCTTCTTCACCTCCCCCTTCGTGGTCTTCTCCTGGAACGTGATCTTCTACATCGCCTTCCTCCTGCTCTTCGCCTACGTGCTGCTCATGGATTTCCACGCCGTGCCGCGCCCGCCCGAGCTGGTCCTCTACGCGCTGGTCTTCGTCCTGCTCTGCGATGAAGTGAGACAGGTGGGACAGGAGCAGACGTTGCTTCTGAAGTTCCAAGGTCACGGTTTTCCCTGAGTAGACGTCCTCTGTCGGTGGTAGCTGGCGAGGCTGCCTCCCCCGCATCCAGCGCTCCGCTCCGGTGAGGTCCCGGCGCCGAGCGCACTCTTTGCTCGGTCATTAGCGTTGATCAGTGGACGCGAATGACTCAGCACCATGTGTTGGAAGAGCCGGTTGACCTTGGACGGTGACCGGCTCCGTCCTCAGGAGCCGTTTGTGTTCCGGCGGGTGCTGGGCGGGCTTTCCAGCTAAGAGCCTCTTAACGCCCAGTGTGTCAGAGTGACGGTGCCGGAAAGTCGTGTAAGTCCCTGCGGATTTCGGCCCGTTTGCGTGAATTATTCATCGTGGTTTTTGGCGGTTTCTTGGGATCTGAAGTCTTGGGCATCCTTTCTCCACCACCGAATCCAAAACTTTAGCCCAGGCCTGGCACGTAGCAGGCTCTCAGTTAGTCATTGTCAAATAAATAAATATCGATGGTGAAGGACAGTGCTGTTTTCTAAACCATTAGGAAAAGTCATCCCAGAAAATCGTTTCGGACTTAGCAATTTACAATGTATTCGAGAACTGCTGTTGCTGTCACTTCCGTTGTCCCTTCTGAGACCAGACCCAACATCGTATCCATTCAACACATATGGCCCAGGTGGCGTCCCAGAATCTGGCCCAGGCCTCCCCTGCAGTTTATGAGGTGCTGTGCCAAGCACTATGGGGAGTCGGAGCGGTGGGGAGGCGGAGGTGCAGACGGGGCAGGCGAGCGGGTAGAGGGGGAAGGTGAAGGACACAGGTCAGTGTTGAGCATGGCGGGATCTGTGGGCTTTCTGTCTGCCAGCAACTCCCCCCCCCGGACAGGGTCCTGCTGACCCGGAGGGATTTCCGTGACTTCAGATCAGCCTCGTTAGAGCCCCGTGCATTGGCTCATGCGGTGGCAGCTCAGTCTAGTGCATGCTTTCTTACGAGTCTGCTAGGGCCACTGTGACAAGGCACCTGAAATGCCAAGGGCCAGCTGGGTGGCTTCAACAACAGACGTTCATCGTCTCGTTTCTGGAGGCCTGAAGTCTGAGGTCAGATCGTCTGCAAGGCAGCAGGAGAATCTGTCCCAGGCCTCTTCCCTGGCTTCTGGAGATTCGCTGGCCATCTTTGCTGTTTCTTGCCTTGTAGACGCGTCACTCAAACCCTGTCCTCGTGCCCACATGGCATTCTCCCTGTGAGCATGTCTGTGTCCAGACTGCCCCCGTCACGAGGATACCAGCGGTATTAATTAGAGTTAATCTATTCCAGTATGATCTCATCTTAACTCATTCCATCCGCGAGGCCCCTGTCTGCAAACCGGGTCACGTTCCCAGGCGTGTGGGGGTTAGGGTTTCCATGCATGGATTTGGGGCACGGGACACCACGCCCTCCAGGGAGCCTCTTTCTCTCAGCCGCCGTCTTCTCCTTGCTGGTTCTCTATTTGACTTACCACGTATCAGCGGCAAGCGGTGCAAATCCCCAGTGTGAGGGAAGCAGAGAAAGGTGGAAGAAGCATCGGCATTTAAAGTGGGAAGGGGCCGACGTGAGAAAGTCCGCTGAGAACCCTTTCCCTGGGGACCTCCCGAGTGGCTCTGCACGAGGTCACGTGCGCTCCTCCTCAGCCCGCGTGGGCAGGTCCTGGGGCCCTGGCTCCCGCTCTTTGCTCCACTCGCAGGGTTGCTCCCCTTTGCACAGGCACATCAGAGAGAAAGACAGTTCCTGCCCGGGGCTGCTTTTGCAGAGGAGGGGGAGAGACTGAGGCTGGACGGCCCCGTCACGCGGAGGGGGAGAGACTGAGGGTGGACGGCCCCGTCACGCGGAGGGGGATGGGGACGGCCCTGAATCTCACCGGCTTGTCCTCTGTGCACCGGGGAGACCCTTTCAGCCGCCGCTTGGCTCCAAGTAGTGGGCCTTGTGCCAAAGGATCTCGACTGGTCTGTGGAAGTCGGTGGACTTGGAGGGCAGGCCTCCCGCTCCGGGCAGAGGCAATGGGGCACCGGGATGTCACGCAGGACTCTGGGGACCCTGGCGGTTCGAGTCTCACGCACGAGCCTGAGCTCCAGGGGCTCAGCGGTGTGACGGGAGCAGCGTAGGGCGCCAGGAGAGGCGTGGGGTTTGAGCGGCCTCGGGCGACACACCTCGTGGTTCCGGTGTCTTCACCTCAGGTAACCAGCCTGACATCGTAAATGAAGTCACTGAATAGAATCGAGTAGCAGTGAATGACTAGCCCAGTGGGGAGGTAAGTGTGAACACAAATGAGAGAGACAGAGAGGGAGGGAGGGAGGGAGGGAGGAGGGAGGGAGGAGGGAGGGAGGGAGGAGGAGCATGAAGGAAGGAAGGAAGGAAGGAAGGAAGGAAGGAAGGAAGGAAGGAAGGAAGTCGTGAAGGAAGGGGATGGGGAGGGGGAAACCAGCAGGATCTGCCAACATGCAGCACGGTAGTGACTGAATTTCCACTGTCTCCTGGGTCCCCACCCTTAAATGGGCGTCTTTCCCGCGGGGGTGGGGGGGTTGTGGAGAAGAGAGAGAGGGTGGGGTGCCGGACACGGCGGCCTCGTCCTGCCCGTCCAGCGCCGACTCGGCGGCCCGTTCGTTTGCGCCGGTCCAGCCCCTCGCACGTGCCCGGTCGTTACCCGGGGTGGGGAGGCGTGGAAACGACCTGCCTCAGACGTCCCTGTCATGTTTGTGTTCGATCCTCAGGGACTAGCACGGGAGCTGAGCCTCCACGTGTTTCTGGCAAGTGCATGCGTGCTTTTTAAGCAATGAACTGATAAGGGGGGGCTTCATGATTCAACCCCCGAGCTGCGCCCCGACCAAGCCAGTAGGAGCCATGATGGCAGCTCGTGTGGCCGAGCAGGGGGTGCTGTTGGTAGCCCCTCCGCCTCTGTCACCTTGAGACCTGAGGCCGCGAAAGTCCAAACGTTGCTTGGTTCCTCCGGGCGGCGAGAAGGGCCATGTGGTCTAGAGACAGCACTTCTTCCGGGTCGCTCTGCGGGCAGAGCTCGGCCTCGGTGGAAGGTGCAGAGGCTCTGGGACACCGGATGTCACATCTCGGTTCAAGCCAATCACCTCATTCGTGCATTCTTTCCTTCGACAAATATTTACTGAGCACCTACTATGTGCCAGGCACTGTCGTGGACGCTGGGGATACAGCAGTGACCCAACTGACAAATGTCTCTGTCCTATGGAGCTTTCTGCCTCGTAGAGGTGATTGGCAGGGTCGTTTCACGTTGCGGCAGGCGACCCTGAATGAACGAGTCTCACTCTCACCAGGAGGCCGGCCTGGAGGACCTGCCACAGGAACATTTGTCCTAAAGTCACACACACGTCCAGACAAATTTTGGAGTACACATAACAGCTCCGTCACTCTTCCAGTCGTGCAGGAAGGAGACTCGGGGCAGGTGCATTTTGCCGGGAGAAGGGTCCTGGGCAGATGTTGTTAGGTGCCCAGGAGGGACACGTGTGGGGACACCGAGTGGGAGCAGGCAGGCCGATGGAGGAACCTCAGGGAGGCGCCTGGGGAAGACAGTGCACTTCCCGGGCATTCCCGGGGCCTGCCTGGAGGAAGTGATGCCCGCACGGTCTGGCCAGGTCTCAGCTATTCTGCCTACCTTCCTAACGGGAGATGCTTGATGCAGAGGGCGATGAGGAGGACATATAGGTTTGTCCAAGTGGTTTCTTCTCTTTCTTTTTAAAAGTTACTTTCGAATGGGCCAGTTTCCGTTTGGCAATGCCAGTGGCATGGGAAACACCCTCTCCTGCGGGTTACGGGCGGGTTCAGGGTCAGCTGGGCGGGTTCAAGGTCAGCCGGTCCTTTGAGGACAGCCAGTCTGCAGAACGCAGCCTTGGAGCTTCCTGTCATGGACAGAGTCTGCCACGAGGGGGCGCTGTTTCTCTTCCTGTCCGTGGACTCCCACCTCGGGATCCACACTCGGACTGGTTTCCTCTGAGGACAGGTTCTGCGGCCCCCTGCAGTCTTAATGAATCTAATCCGCACTTGCAGGATGTTGCTCAGATTGTGTCTGGGTGTCAGAGAGTGTGCTCTTCAGTGTCTCCCGGAGTCCCCTCCCCAGGAGCAGGTGTCAGTAGGCGAAATTGGAAATTTCAAGCAAAGCAGTCAGTGAGCTCAAACATGGTTGTTCGATAACTCTTGGGTCCACTGAACAGATTGCGGATGTTTATTTAAGATGAGATAAGTTCTGTCATCTCTTCACGAAGAGCACTGTGCAATCTCGAGGCCCTTTGAATCCCCACATCCTGAAAGGCCTGATGAAATATGGCCCCGGTATTCCAGGAATAATAGCCCGCATCCGGCATTTCATTCAGAAAAGAGGCCTCTATTCATTTTAAAAAAAACATTTCTTCACTGCAGCAGTGCCTCCGAGACCCAGAACTGATCTCCTCACATGCAGGCAAAGCTTCTGGGAGTCTTGTGGGCAGAGGCCGAGCCGGGCTGGGGTGGCTGAGTCGCCCTCCTGCCCCGAGACCAGGGTTTCTAAGGGGGAATGGGCAGCAGGGGGCGGTCCTGGGAAATTTTAATATTTTCTTGGAGCCTGATTTCATAATGCACTCACCAACCGTTTGTCCACAAAAATTGCTATTTGGATTTATATAGGAATGCAAGGAAGTGCTTGAGAAACCAGTGGTGCTTTTTGAACCCCTTCCAAGTCTAAGACTTCGGGATCTCTATGGGATCTACAGAAGCGGTGGGATGTTGGGGAGAGGAAACAGATTCAGAACAGACCCATATTGGCGAGTTCATTTAGTAAGACTGAAAAGTGCCACGTTCCTTTGATGACTGTTGTTTTCCTGCCCCACACGACTAAGCCTGCTGGCTTTGTACCCGAGCTGGCGTGGGCCTTCGGTGTTCCCTCCAGCTTGGGCCGCATATGATTTCAAACGTATTTAAATGCCGTCTCTCCCAAGAGCCAGTGGATCCCTGGAGACTCGGCATTGCACCTGATCCCGTCTTTGTGCCCCTGGGGGGCCTGGCACAGGTGCTCGGAAGGCTGTGGGCTTGAGGTAAACGGTGCTTTGCATGGACGCAGGAATGAAGGGCTAGATGACCACCTGGGGTGGGCCCTGTCCAGCCCCCGGGTCTCAGAGAGGCTGGCCAGACGCAGTCGTCTCACGGACGATCCTGTCCCTCGCCATCTAGGTGTCGTCCCAATGCGGTTTCTTCCGAGAAATCGTGACCGACGCACATACATGCCCGTCACTTCCTTCTATGACCACATCTGTCCTCATAGGTGTCACACATATATAGCAGCACCGTGCAAATGAAAAACGAAAAGGCTCCTTTTTATCAAGACGTTGTATCGTCAGAAAACGTTTGCGATAAATACGCAAATCTGGGACGAGAATGTGGGAAACCCTTCTGGAGTCATGCAGTGCGCAGCCTGTGCCACTGTGCACGGTGGCCTGGTACTCTGCAGGTCATCCCCACTCTCTGCACGTTTGTCTCCAGGAACGGTAAGGGTACGCGAGTCCTTTCTGTCGACTTTGTCCGCAGCACATGAACGACAGGACAGCGAGCGCGCAAGGTGCTCCCAGCGCCCCCGGCCCCGCATGAGGCGTGGGTGAGGGCTCGCTCGGCACCTCGCTCGCTCAGAAAGGATCTGGGGAGAGACGCGTGAACACTAACAAATCTGGAAGCAGTTGATGTCTCCCAGCAGCTCACGCCCCGTCTCTGTCCCTCTCTGTGCTGCAGTGGTACATGAACGGGGTGAATTATTTTACCGATCTGTGGAACGTCATGGACACGCTAGGCCTTTTTTACTTCATCGCGGGAATTGTATTTCGGTAAGTCGTCCTCACCATTGTCCCATTCCAGGTGGTTTTGGATTGTCCTGGGAGAAAAGGTGAAGGAAAGATCTTAGACGACGAAGCCCAAGATGAGCCCGTTCCCGCCCCCCGTTAGAAACGGTTCCAGGAGACCTCTGTCCCTGCTCCTTAGAGACGCAGCCTGGCTGGCAGAAAGCTGTGTCCCCTCTCTTCCTCCCTCCTCGCTCACTTGGGGTCCTCCCCCGGGACCTCCCTTTCCGCTTGGGTTAAGCTGCCAGCTTTCGAATCGCAGTTGGTGGGACAGGATGTCCAGAGCATTCCGGTTAGAAAGCGCACATGGCTTTCCGTGAACACATTAGCATGTGGTCAGCTAATCAGACAATCTGGTGCGACCGAGGTTAAGTGTCATTAGGGCAAACCCGGCGGCGTCCCCTCCTCCCGGGTGGTCGCGGTGGGGTGAGGGCGGGGCGGTCACAGAAGTCCGGTGAGCTGGGGCGGGAGCGGGGCCGGGACTGGGCTCTGGCAATGGGACCTGAGGAGGAAGGGCTGAAGTGGCGGGAACCTAGGACAGCTCTGTTCTGTGTGACATCCTTGCCTCCGCCGGAGTTCACGGGGGAAGGAGGCCACGGTCCTTGGTCTCCACTGACTGACAGGTGGGCGGTGTCCACGCCTGTCCCCACTCACTCCCGGTGCCCTGGCTCTCAGCTGTTTATTTACATCTGGTTATTTTTTAAAAAACAAAACTTTGAAGTATCGTGTCAAGACCTCACAAATTCTGTTCCCCTTCTTTCCATAGGCTCCACCCCTCTAATAAAACCTCCTTGTATTCCGGACGAGTCATTTTTTGCCTGGATTACATTATATTCACTCTAAGGTTAATCCACATTTTTACTGTAAGCAGAAATTTAGGACCGAAGATTATCATGTTGCAGAGGATGGTAAGGACGAAGAACATTTCTAGCTGTTGATTTTCTTGCTGTATCCGGAGTTCCTTTCATTGTCGATGGGAGGATTCTGTCCACAGAGTGACTATAGCATTTCACGATCAGTGAGATTTGCTTTCCTTGATGAGTTTTGAGCAGGGGCCTCTCTCTCCCAGGTTGAAATTTGACAAAAGATGACTGTTGGGAGCAAAGAGCATAATTCAGGGAATTGCTAGTAAAGATATCTGTTTAGCTTTTACACTTACCATGCGCTTTTGTTTGAGTCTTAACAATTCGCCAGGAGCATAGGCAGGATGTGGACGTTTCTACCCACTTTACAGATGTGCGCAGTGGGGTCCGAGGAGGTTATGATGTTTGTCTGGAGGCATGCAGGGAGCTCGGAGTGTAGTGAGGGTCGGGACTTACGTCTTACGGCGACGTGACTAGCACAGGTGTGAGGAGACCCCAGCCTGCTCTGTAACGTCTTGGAGCGAGAATTGTCCACCGACCGTGTCGCTTTCCTGAGCTTGTTTTCCAGATGCCCTGAACTTCTCGCGCTTCCGTCTTTAAATCAGACGGGCGCTTGGATTAGCTCATCTGCAGGTCCCTTTCCAACACTGAGGTTCTTTGCATTTGTGGTTTTAAAATTCAAAGCATATCTGAGGCATCCAGTCACCATGAAGTCATGCTCTGTGTGCAAAAAAAATTTTTTAATTAAATTGTGCATTCTTGTTTAATAAGGATAGCTTTTATTTTTCTCAAAAAAAAAACCAAAAAACAAAAAAACCCCACAAAACCTTAAGAAATACTCTAGGGATTGAAAGAGGGTGAGCATCATGAGATGTGGAGCAGGAGAAGGTGCCCCCAAGCCAGGTCCCTTCTTTGCTCTCAAGCTGGTCCCTCATCGGAAAGCTGCTGTCACTGAGCTGGTTGGGAAACCTGCCAGCAGAAACGCGTCAGTCAGTTTTCATTCGGGAAAACAGATGTACCCAGACCCAAGGGTGCTGGCGGCCATTTTTAAAGGTAGTGAGGAAATGCTGGGTGACTTAGGTTCCCAAGGCCCTGGCACCTCTGCTCTCTCCGTGGTCAGCCGAGGGACTGGCCGCGGTCAGCCGTGGACTGGCCGCCCGTGAGGCTGTCCCGACTCGGTTCCCCTGCCCTCTCTCGGCAGATGATCGACGTGTTCTTCTTCCTGTTCCTCTTCGCCGTGTGGATGGTGGCCTTCGGCGTGGCCAGGCAAGGGATCCTCAGGCAAAACGAGCATCGCTGGAGGTGGATATTCCGCTCCGTCATCTACGAGCCCTACCTGGCCATGTTCGGCCAGGTGCCCAGTGATGTGGACGGTGAGCCTGCTGTGGCCCGACACGGGGGACACTGGGAGGAGGCGGCAGCTTCCAGAACCAGCCTCCAGGGCTCCCCGTTCTGCCCCTCGGGGCAGAACATCTTGAAACATTTGCATTGGAACCTGACATTTAAACGTTCAGCATTAGCCCGCTGCCCGCTGTGTTTTGGAGGCAGGCTCACGGTGGCTCAGGTGGCCTGAATTTGCCCACACCCGGGTTATGCTGGGAATGTGGGGGGCACGTGCAAACTGGTGTGTGTTTCGAATGAGCTGTCTAAAGCATCCTCATGATCCTGACAATTGCCTGGGCTTGCTATGTCCCGTCCTGCCACGGAAAAACGATTCTAATGTGTACCCTGCCCTGTTGGTCGCATTTGTCAGCTCCCTGGCGTCTTCCCGATCACCCTCGTGGCCTCGCACAGTCCTTCCGGCTTCCTCTGCTGCGGCCTCGTCCAAGGTCTGAGAAGGGGCTCCTTGTCCGTGCAGTGACGGAAAGCCTCTTGTTATCGCTGGTCCCCGTCAGCCCTCGCTCTCCGTTTTACATAAGCGAGCGTGCTTTGTCGTCACGACAGCCCTCCACGTTTTCCGTCCTGTGGGAGGCAGCTGACGGTAACCCAAAGAGCAGGTGGCCGGCGGGGTTCCACCCCGGCCAGCCATGAGTGCGCGTGCCCCGGGAAGCCACTCGACCTCTCTGCCTCTCGGTTCCCTGCCGGTTCCCTGCCGTAAGCCCGGTGCGGCACCGTCTTCCCTGTGGGACGCGGGCCCCAGGGTCACTGCCCCTCGCTCAGCCCCTCAGACACTCAGACCGGGACCCCGAGCCCAGAGCGCCTCGCAGGGGGCCAGCCGCTTACACCCACCGCCCCCTTGGGGGTCTGCCAGCACGCCCCAGCCAAAGCTCCCCATCCCCCACTCCCGCCTCAGACCTCCTCCAGGCCCGCAGTCCAGGGCCCGTCACCACTGTCCACACATCGCCCAGATCGGAAGCTTCAGTGTCACATCCTCGAATCCAGTTCAGCGGTGCTAGTTCTGTTGATTTTGTCTCCTGAATGTCTTTGGAGTCAACCACGTTTAATCCTCCCTCCTGCCACCACCCCGCGCCATCCCCATCGCCTGCGTGTGTGGCTGTCAGTGGCGAACGCCTCATGCTCCCTCTGGCTCCTGGCCGCCCGTGCTGCAGCCAGAGCATCCTTGAATAAACCGCTTAAAGCAGTTTAATGGCGACGTGTAGTTTCCAGGATGAAGATGAAAGAAACCACGAGTCTGGTCACTGCCCATCGCATCCTCCCAGCTCCACAGGTGTTTCTGCCCCCGACCACAGGGCCCTCACACATGCTGTGCCCTGCCTGGGCTCTCTGGGTGCCCAGCTGTCCCCGTTTACATAGCTGGCTCCTGCTCTCAGTTCGGGGGCTCTTCCTTCAGTTTGGGGAGCTGCTGCTGGGTGAGCCACCCCAGTTATGCCCACGGAGCACTCGGCATGTCCTTCTCAGCACTCCTCACGGGCCAAAAGTTTAGACTTGCGTGGTCAGTCCTCCGCCTCTCCGAAGAGGCTGCAGCTGCCAAAGGGCCAAGTTCACGTCTACCTTGCTCTTCCTGTCCTCCCCGACCCCAGTGAAGTCTCAGGCTCATCCTAGCTGCTCAGGAAAGACGTGCGAGTAGATGAACACGTGACTCTGAGGCTTACACCTCGTTTGGATCAAGCCCCTTAGAACAGTGCCCGGCACATCGCCCGATCGTCTTGTGTCACCCTGGGGTGCCCTAGCACTGCCCCTTCCGGGGGCGCCTCACTTTGCCTTTTGGTTTCTCCACCTCAGGTACCACGTATGACTTTTCACACTGCACCTTCACCGGGAACGAGTCGAAGCCGCTGTGCGTGGAGCTGGACGAGCACAGCCTGCCGCGGTTCCCCGAGTGGATCACCATCCCCCTGGTGTGCGTCTACATGCTCTCCACCAACATTCTGCTGGTCAACCTGCTGGTCGCCATGTTTGGGTACGTGCTCAGTCGCCGGGTGTCTGCGCCCCGTGGGGCTGGAGGGGCTGGGGGCGGAGCAGCAGAGGCCTCCCCTTGGGGAGCTCATGCTAGAGCCTCAGGGGCCTGCCTGATGGTCTGGAGGGGGCGGGGCCTTAAAGGGACTGTGTTAAAAATACCATGTGGCCCTACTGGCTGTGCTGTAAGCTTGTTTGACACCAAAGACCAGCCCCTGTCACGCCTTCTCGGCCGTTCGGACTCCATGTTCAGCATCCGTCGAGTGGTCTCCCCTGAGCGCGTGGCGTTGGCATGGTGGCGACTGCGATGCACGTGGACTCGTCCCCAAGGCTCTCCTTTCCTTTCCTGTGAGACACACTGGTCTGGATTCTAGGGCTTAAAGGACTCAGCCTGTACTTAGTGTAAATACAAGTAAAAAGAGGCAGAAGAGTGACTGTCCTTTGGGGCTTGTGGCTAATGAGTTCGAGGGAGAATGTGATGGTGACTCTAACGTATTTTTGTTGCCTTTGGTGATTCTCCTGGTGCATTTAGAACACCACGGTTGTCATTTCCCCTTCATCTTTCTTAGGAGGGTTTCAAAGAGCCCGGTGTGGTAGTATCTTAGTTTTATGTTATTGCTTTAAGGTAGGTGGTGATTTTAAGTACGTGAATCCTGGCACGGACAGACAATTTAGCAAGAAAATACAAATTTTAAAATTATTTGTTAAACTTTAGGCGGAAGAGAAACCCTTAGTTTCGGCCAAATAGGGGCGCATGCCTCTGGGGACATTACTCATCAGAGGGGCCGAGCAGCGAGTGGCCATCTGGTTCTTCTGTGCACGGAGAAGTCCTCCCCTAGTCCCGCTTCTAAGCTTCTACGCTGGACCACAGCGATGCTTCAGAAATGTCACCGCCCTGCTTACAGTTGTGGGAGCTTTTCAGTATTTCCCCGTGGCGTTGGGGTAATTTCAGGCTCCTCGGCTCCCTCCTCCTCTCCTCTCCTTCCCCCTCCCCCAGGCCATCTTCGTCCCGGCCTTTGAACACATCTCCAGGCTTCGCCCTCGCTGTTTGTCCTGGACAGGCACCCGTGCATCTGTCCCTCCACGGGGTGCTCCATCATGCCTGACGACTTCACGAATGCCAGTTAGTCCCTCTGTCGGGGTTTCCTGTTCCATCTCAACTTCCTCCTGCCCTGTCCCTGCATGCCCCTTGAGATGCCAGCCATCATCCTTTGCCCGATGGTCCCCGATGCCCTCCCCTCTTGGCATAGAGGCTCCCTGGGTCCCCGGCACAGCACAGCCTTCTCCACGCCAGGTACTCGTGGGCTCGTTCGTGAGCGAAGAGGACAGGTTGCTTCCCGTTATTCAGTTACTGTTGGGAGCTCAGCTGCCAGGTCTCTTGTTTCCTGAGAAGCATCAGTGGTGACTGACAGGCCTGCGAGGGGTCCGTCATGTAGAGTGTCACCTTCGTTCTGTGCCACGTGGACTTTAAGAAGGAATGTGCAAGCCCCTCTCCGGCACTGGTCCTAACCAAGGGCCAGGGAGGACTCAGGAATCGTAAGCCTGGGCTGCTTGCAGGAAGCTGGGCAGTGCCACCCCGCCAGAGAGGCCCAGGGAATGGGTGATTCTGTATCCGTGTGAAGGCAGGGAAGGGAGAACCAGCTCCCAAATGCAAAGCAAGGAAACAGGATGGTTCGGGGTCTTATTTTACATGACAACATTTCCTGCCGACCCTCATACCGAGTCCTCGGCGGTCCCTCTGCAAACTAACCACTGATGTAATTTCTGCAGAAAGTAGACAAATGGGCCGGCAGCTCCCGACCCCTGACCGCCAGGCTGCACATAAATGTTCAGTAAATGTCGGTCGGGCAGAATGCGGGGTGCTCGGAGCCCTCCACCGCAGGGCTTTGTGCTGTGAGCTGTCCACAGAAGCCATCCTCAAGGACCATGGCGACACATCTGTAACGCGTTATCTGCATGACAGTCATCAAATGGTAGAACTTGGAGCCCAGCCCGTCATGTTCAGGTCAAGGGTATGGAAGTCCCACGGCTCAGTGTGGCCCTGGCCACATTGCTGTCCCGCTTGCCTGTGTCCATTTGAGGCTCGAACGCGGGTCTCCTCCCCATGAGGCCCGAGCCGCAGCGCTGCACCCCGCTGTCACTCCATTCGCTGCTTACGTGTGACAGTTCAGGGACGTGCCTTCCCCAGGCCTCCCGGACTCATCGTGGTTAAACCAGTGGCCTTGACTTCTGGGACCCTGACTGTTGCTAGAGAGGCCTACTGTGGCCCTTGGGCTACATCATCAGAGTTTCTGATGGCCGTGATAGCCGTTCTGGGCACACTCTACAAGCGATGGCCCTGGACCGTGACCCCGTCTGGCTCCACATCACATTTTCATGTAGAAGCTTAACCGTACACACGCGACCTTCTGAACTGTAACAGAAATGCACACGTGGGAATTTAGAAGCAGTGCCGGAGTGCTCTCTAGGTGGTGTTTGACGGGGGAAGGAAGTGACCGTGAACATCTGGGATCATTCTACATTAAAGTCATCGATCACAGGAAATGAGTGGCTCGTCTTCACGCAGGGCTGTGGTGCGTAAAGGCACCACGTCCTGAGGGTCAACCCAGCCCGTGGGTCTGTTCTGGAAAAGGCTTCATCAACCACTCCCTGACCTGGCACAATTCCTAACAGCGAAATGTCTCTTCAATCTTAGGAATAGTATATTCATTATACATATGCAGAAAAGTAGAAAAAAGTAGATAATCACTTGATGTAGACTAAAGGTTCGGGTGCTACTTCAGCAGTCTAAGGGAGGCTTATTAAAATGGGGTGAAAAGCAGAAAAAAAAGAGCAGACAATTGTAATAATAACAGTAGCTAGTATTTATTGACACTTTGCCATGCGAGGCACACCCGGGTGCTTTACAAGTGCTACCTCATTTAATTATAAATTATTTTCGTGTAGGTGCAAATCATTTTTATCATCAGTTGTTTACAGATGAGGCCTTGGAGGGAGAGGTGGGCATGTAAACATACTAACATAATAACATAATACAATGTAATACACTCAGCACGAAAGGCTATTCACCAGGGACTGTGGTTATGTGGTTCTATGGAGGAGGGGTCATTAATTTTGACTGAACTGACATAGGGGGTGGGGCTACGACCAGCAGAGGACCCTGTGCCTGGAGCCCAGAGCCTGGCCAGGGAGGGAGAGGCAGGGGAGATGAAGCTAGCTGGGGGACACTCGGCAACCACCACAGAGGGTGGGAGGGGAGGCAGGGGCTGCGTTACGGAGCGTGTTTTATGCCATGGTACAGGGTTTGGGCATTTTCCGAAGATGAAGGGCGCTGTCGTGGATCTTCACACGGGCCTGTGTCCTGGGAGGGCAGCCTACGAATCGCATTAGCACTTCAAAAATCAGTGCGATGGCATCTGTCTCTTACTCTCGGCTTTGAACCTCCCCTCGCCGGGATCTGGGACGTGCGGAACGCGTCACGTGCCGTCTCTGGCTCTGGTGCTGTGAGGGCGCAGAAAGTCGGGGTCACCAGGGGTCCCAGGCAGCACTGGCCGGGTGTTGCTGATGTGTCTGTCGGGGAGGAATAACAAACAGGAAAGGTGTGAAATCCGAGAAAAGCTTAGAGGTGTTTACCTGATTGAAATCTAGCTGGCAGGTTTCTTATATTTCTGTTTATTCTGAAATTCTGCGATTGTTCTAACTTCTACTTTTTTCTTTGTGAATTTTTTGCAGACTTTTCATCTGGTCTGTTGCTCGATCTTTCTATTTTGGTTTTTACCACCAAATGGCTTTAATTACTACGTAAAAAAAATCATTTAACATCTGTCGAACAAGTCCCCCTCGCGTTCTCATTCAAACTTTCCACGCTTTTCTTGTGTATTTACTCATATGGGGGCGCCTAAGCCTCATCTTCTGAAATCTTGTTTTCTTTCCCCTTCAAAAAATAAAATCTTGCTAATTTTATCAGGATGGTGTTAACTTTGTCGAATCATGTAGGGGAAGCTGATGTTTTAAAAAAGATGATATCTTTACCATCCAGAAAAAAAATATGATTTTCCATTTATTCAAATATATGTAGTTTCTCAGAGAAGTTTTATGGTTTTATTCATATGGATCTGGCAGATTTTTTGTTACTTTTTTCCTATCCATTTATCGTGAGTGAGTTTTTTTCCTAATGTATTTTTTTCAGTAACCACTCTTCGATGTGTAGGAAGGCTATCGAAATTTTGCTTCTTTATTTCAGAGCAAATCTCCTTACTGAATTCTTTCTTTTCTTCTCTTTTCTTTTTATCTTGTCATGAAAGTTTCCTCCTATTTCTTATTTCTTAAGCCGTTTTCTTCTCAATTTTCCTCCTCCCCATCCTCCTCCTCCTCCTCAGAAATGGATGTTGAATATTGCCAGAAGACCACCTAGCTACGACTGAAATAATATTTTTTCCTTTTGATCTGTGATGGATTATGAAAATGACAAACGATATAAATGTTCCTAATATTTAGTCATCCTCTGTTTTTTAATGTACTGCTGCATTTCATTTGTGTACAAGGCTATCTGAATCCTAAACTTTTGTTATCGGTAACATTTTCGGCATCGGTGAATTCCTGAAAACTTGTGTCTCTGTCGGGCGCCTGCCTCCTCCTCCTTCTCCCCAGCTCGGAGGATGGAAGGTGCTCACGGGGCCGTGGGAGACCGAGCTCAGTTAGCATCGCAAATCTCCCGCCCACCAAGGAGCGAGGGCACAGAGCACTGCAGAATGCATCTTGGGGAGATGCTGGGTGGTTGCTGGTTGGCAGGGAAACTGAGCCATCTGGGTGGGAGTGGGTGACGACCCGGATGGGAGAGAGGACCTCCGAGCTGCCCGGATGTCGGGTGTGCTGAGGGGGTGCCTTTGCCCCCACCGGAACTCGGCCTCTCCTCTCCAGAAATGGAAAACAATCCCTAAAGAACATAGAGATGGTTTTGGCGAGGCAGTTGGAAGCAGCACTTGATTTTCGGCCTTGCCTCGAGAACCCTCATGTCTCTTTGGCTGAGTCTGGAACTGACTCAGAGAGAGAAGGAACAATCTGGAAGTGCTGCCATGTGGGAAGTTGGCCCGCAGTGTGTCAACAAACCTCAGCAGGTCAGTCTTGGAAGCATGTTATTTATGCAAAGTGGCTTTCGGGTATTACTGTCCCATAATCGGCTTGCTCGCCCGCACCCCCTGGGATGCGGAGAAGAGTTTTGACTGTTTGCCCAGAACAGAAGGCTGCTCGCCGGATCCACCTGTGCCTAGAGGTGCGGAGGAAACGGAGGTTCCAGCACGAGGCTCCTTGCGGTCAACTGGCTTGTCCCGAGGAGCGAGGAAAATAGCAACGTGAGGCCGAGTTCTTCAAAATAGCGAGACACACGAATGTGAAGCCGTATTTTATGGGCGGCGGCCTAACTACATTCTAGACCAGGGAACTGGTGATTTTCTCTGTGAGGTCAGCTAGGGTCTCCCCTTCGGCCAGATGCACCTAAAGAAGCACCCATCCCTGCCTCTCTGCTTTTAAAAACCATTTTCAGCTTATGGTCCCCACAAAACAGGTTGGGATTTGGAGATGGCCTCCAGGAGGCAGTTGACCAATCCCTGTTCTGGAGGGTCCAGACGATCTGGGATGTTCTCACTGCCTCCGAGGGCCAGTCAGGATGCAAATCTCTTCCCTCTTGGGCCCTTCTCAGCTGCTCCCGAGGGAGGTGGAGAGGCCTGCCTGCCAGAGGGACAACCTCCTGCTCTAGGCATCCTAAGTGTCCCTCCCTTCAGTAGGAGTTATTAATTCATTTGGGATAAAACCCCACTGGACAACATTTAATGCATTAAAATGGATGTACTTTGTGTGTGTGTGTGTGTTTGAATTTTGGGTGTGGAAGGGACGGTTGGTATAATCTACTTTTAACTAGATAGGTAAGACTTTAAGATGCTCCTAGGGACAGTAATTTGAATGGTGATACTCGTTCTGGCACAAAGTAGTAAACCACGTTTCTGGCAAGTTCTTGCCTGGACTTCCGTAATCTGGGTGTACCCGTCGTCCTCTACGACTGCAGTGGCAGACGCCTGCAGTGCCCTTGGCAGATGTGGGACCAGCCAGGGACCTCCGAGGATGGATAATGATGAATGACGTCAGCCTCAAAGCAACCAGACCTACATTTGGAAGACATGCAGGTGAGCTGCTGGATTCGGTTTGCTGCACGCTCACACCTCACCGTCCTATCTGTTGTTCGCTTAAAAAATGGACCGCCGAGAGCTGACACGGCACTAAGTCAAGCGAGCGTTTTGCAGGCCCAGTATAAGAGCTCACGTGTAGATGTTCAGTAAACATTCATTCCCGTCCCTTTGAAGACCATGCCCCATTGAAGAGGCCCTTGCTGCAAAAGCTGCCCTGCACAGACCCCAGGACCCAGCGTAGACCTCAGAGGCATCCGACCCATCAGTGAACGCCAAGATAAGCGAAGCCCAGCTTGCAAGCAAAGTCACACCCGCGAGCGCTGTAGGTTAATGATCTGCTTGTGTGTGTGTTCTTCTCTGAGTTTAAGATGTTTACGTTTTAGACTGTCATGCGTCAAGGGGCAAGAGTGAGGTCTCTAGCTTCTCCGCCTCATCACCTCTTTCGGGTTGGGCCTCTGAAGTGTTACCGGAATTTAGAGAATTCAATGCATCTCCACTCCAGATTTGCTTGGGGAGATTTCAAAGGGTTCGGGGCTGCTGCTTTGGCTCTAGGAGGGGTGATTGGATATTAGCAATTAAAGTAGCTTGGATTGTTGAACTTTACAAACAGTGAAATGCTTCATAGCTATATTTTACTAAGTATTCCAACCAAATACTTTTGAAATAGAGCACAGCTCAAACCTTTTTTGTTTTTTTCGAGATAGAAGCTAGCTCAAAACATTTCATGGTCCGCTTTGTGAGGTGGCATCGTGTATGGGAAAGCACATAGAGGCTTGGCTGCAGCGCAGGGTCCGAAGGGGCCTTATCACTCAGATGATTTACTGTGCCTCAGTTTCCCGATCTGTTAATCGTAGATGATAACAGGACTTACATCCTACAGAACTGTCCGCAGATTAAACCAATTAATACAA
This sequence comes from Pteropus medius, assembly GCF_902729225.1. Lineage (NCBI taxonomy): Eukaryota > Metazoa > Chordata > Mammalia > Chiroptera > Pteropodidae > Pteropus > Pteropus medius. The sequence continues at coordinate 147,759 of NW_024342466.1, forward strand.
GTAGGCGGCTTAGAACAGTGTGTGGCATATAAGTGTTATCTATCTTAACATTCTTGGTTTAACTCATAATTGATAAATCGGCGGTATAATCAGACATTTTCATGATAAATAGACTTTTTTTTCTAATTATGTAAGTAATTCATGTTCCTTGCACCCATGATGAGATGCCAGAGATGACTGCCATTAACGGCCGTTTATGTAGTGAGATTGCGTCGTCAGTACCAGTTTGAGCCTAATTGTTTTCACTTAACATATATGATAAGTGTTTTCCCAAAGTACAAAACGCAGCCGTAAACATAGTTTTTAATGGCTGCATAATGCAGTCGTGTTGACTAACCACCATGTGTGGAACGTGTTTTAGTGTCAAACATCTTAGTTGTCTCATTCTGCTGGGGTGGAGACTGGGGACAGCTATTACGTATAGTGCTGTGTCAAATGGTTGTGTGTGTACATCCGCTTGACATCTTGTCTATTTTCAGTGTCTCCTTAGTCTTAGGTGAAATTTCCAGAAGTAAAGCCACTGAGTCAGAAAGAAGAACATTTTGAAAAGTATTTCTTTCATTTTTAAATTATAGTTGACATTCAATATTATATTAGTTTCAGGCACACAGCATAGTGGTTTGGCATTTATATAACTTATGAAGTGATCACCCTGATAAATCTAGGACCCACCTGACGCCATACATAGTTATTACAATATTATTAACTATATTTCCTGATGTGCTGTATTTCACATCCCCACGACTGTTTTGTAACTACCCATTTGTCCTTCTTAATCCCTTCCCTGTTTTTGCCCTACCCACCCCCAATCTAGCCAGCGATCACTTTGTTCTCGGTATCTATGAGTCTGTTTCTATTTTGTTTGTTTATTTTGCTTTTTAGATTTTACATATAGATGAGATCATACGGTATTCGTCTTTCTCTGTCTGACTTATTTCACTCAGCATAATTCTTTCTAACACTTTTCCGCGCCATCACAAATGGTAAGATTTCATTCTTTTTTACGGCCGACTAATATTCTGTCGTATATACACACCACCTCTTCTTTATCCAGTTGTATATCGATGGGCATTTAGGTTGCTTCCATATCTTGGCTATTACAGATAATGCTGCAAGAACATAGGGATACATATATCTTTTAGAATTAATGTTTTAGATTTTTTTTTCAGAGAAATACCCAGAAGTGGAATTTTATTTTATTTTTTTGAGGAACTTCCATACTGTTTTCCATAGTGGCTGCACCATTCAGCAATCCCACTAACTGTGTACAAGGGTTCCCTTTGCTCCACATCCTTGCCCACTCTTGTTGTTTGTTGATTAATTGGTGAAAACCATTTTGACAGGTAGAGGTGATATCTCATTCTCTGATGGTTAGTGATGTTGAGCGTCTTTTCATATGTCTATTGGCCATCTGTATGTCCTCTTTGGAAAAATGTCTATTCAGTTCCTCTGTCCATTTTTTGACTGGCTTGTTAATTTTTTTGGTGTTAAGTTATATGAGTTTCTTATATGTTTGGGGTATTAACCCCTTATTGGAGGTATCATTGGCGAATATCTTCTCCCATCTAGTAGGTTTCCTTTTTGTTTTGTTGATGGTTTCCTTTGCTGTGCAAAAACTTTTTAGATCGATGTAGTCCCATTTTTGTTTCTTTTGTTTCCCTTGCCCAGGGAGATATGTCCAAAAAGATATTACAGAGAATAAAGTCAAAGAGTGTACTGCCTGTGTTTTCTGCTAGGAGTTTTATGGTTTGGGGTCTTACATTTAAATCTTTAATCTCTTTTGAGTTTATGCTTATATATGGCATAAGAAAGTGGTCCGGTTTCATTTTTTTGCATGTATCTGTCCAGTTTTCCCAACACTGTTTATTGAAGAGACTGTCTTTACCCCAGTCCACGTTCTTGTCCCTTTTGTCATAGATTAATTGACTACATAAGCGTGGGTTTATTTCTTGGCTCTCTGTTCCATTGATCTCTTTTTATGCTTCTCCATGCTGTTTTGATGACTATATCCTTGTAGTATATTTTGATAGTACCATTGATACCTCCAACTTTGTTCTTTCTCAAGATTGCTATGACTATTCGGGGTCTATTGTAGTTTCATATACATTTTAGGATTATTTGTTCTAGTTCTGAGAAATTCCATTGGCATTTTGATAGGGATTGCATTGAATCTACAGATTGCTTTGGGTGGTATGGACATTTCAATGCTATTAATTCTTCCTGCCCATGAGCACAGTATATGCTTCCGTTTATTTGTATCTTCTTCAGTTTCTCTCTTCAATGTCTTATAATTTTTCAAGCATAGGTCTTTTATCTCCTTGGTTGAATTTATTCCTAGGTTATTTATTTATTTTTTTGATGCGATTGTTAATGAGAGAGGGATGAACATTTTTAAGGCCATCGATGAGTATTAACAAATCGCTTTCCCCGATGGTTTGCAGTTAAACTCTCACAGCATGAAGGCAAAATATCACCACGGGAGTATCTAACATAATAATAGACTAATGAAAAAAGAGAGTCCTCAAAAGGGCTTGAAATAAAAATCATTTTTAAGTTCATTGGATATTTTTTATGTGTGTGATCAAAAAAAAACCACACAACACAACAAAAGCCAGACCCAATTCTGGCCCCGACTGAATAGGGAGCCCCTGGCAGCAACATGCATGCTTCTCTCCTGCCTGGACTTAAACCATGACAGTGATGGCTTCGAACCAGCATCACTGTGGTTGGCAGTCGAGCGACAGGCGCGCGGAAGCCGAGGCTTGACCTTGTCTCCCCTCCCGCCAGCTACACTGTGGGCACGGTCCAGGAGAACAATGACCAGGTGTGGAAGTTCCAGCGCTACTTCCTGGTGCAGGAATACTGCAGCCGCCTCAACATCCCGTTCCCCTTCGTGGTCTTCGCTTACTTCTACATGGTGGTCAAGAAGTGCTTCAAGTGCTGCTGTAAAGAGCAACCCGCGGAGCCCTCCGCCTGCTGTGAGTGCCAAACCCTCTGGGGCTCGGGGTCGCAGGCACTGATGAGTTTCCGGGGAGCGTGCGGGGTCCATACCTCAGCAGCATCCTCACCTGTCTGTCCATAAAGCTCAGGCAGCTGGCCAGCCAGTGACTTACTCGAGAGAAAGAGTGGAGAGCAGGTTGAGAGCACCTCGCCCCCTGCAGGGAGAGCCCTATGTGGGGGAAGTAACTTTTGGACAGACACAATGATCCTGTGAATAGTATGTCGAACAAGCTTGATTTATGGGATGGTATCAAAACGTGACTTTGTTTTTGCTGCCTGTTGCTGCTTTGAACTTTATTCCCTGGGAAATATCAGCCTTGACTCCAGCAGGGCTCATGACTTTTCTGTTCGCCCTCAAGGAATTAGAAAGTTCACAATTACTCGGATGCGGTGGGGTGGGGTGCAGCTTCTGGGCCAACGTCTCCATCAGGCCCAGCTCCAGGGCCCGTGTACTTCAGGGTCCACGAAAGCCTTTTAAAAATCAGAAGAAAAAGAATGAACTTTTAGTCCACAGAAAATATGTTGGTAGTTATTTGTCTTTATACCAACCCAGCCATTAGATACTTTTAGTAATTTTTTTTTTTTTTTTAATCTGGTGGTGGGGAACCCATGAGGGCAAAAGTACCTGAGGGCCTGGGTGGCTGACGTGGCCTGGTTTGCCCAGAACTGCCCCGTCTTAGTACTGAGAATTCTGCATCTGGGGAGCGCAGAGGGGCTGGGGTGCATGAATGCAACACATCCATGTCAAGCACCTACCATGTGGCAGCTAGGCGCCCGGCGCCATGCTGGAAAAGCAGAGGTTATCCTTGCCCTTGACCTTAATTGAGACGTGTGGGAAGCGCTAATTTTAGAGAACGGGCAAGGCTCCATGATAGCCACACTACGGACACTTTCAACCCCAGACTAGAGTAAGTCAGGGAAGACTTCCTGGAAGAACGGGCTATCTAAGCTGAGACCCCAGGGAGGAGATGAAATCAGCCAGGCAAAGGGGCAGATGCTGGCGGAGGGCCTCGGAGCGAGGCGTGCCCAGGGAGAAGAGGGCGTAATGGAGGTGAAATGAGCGGAGCCAGGGGGACACGGGGCTGACGCACAGCTGACGAAGGACCCTGCGCTACGTCCTCCAGCCAGGTTCTCGCTCCTCACAGTCAACGTAGAGAGTGGGGAGCAGGGGAGGAAGTATGTGCCCCGCACTGGAACACTAATGGTAAAAAATAAAAATAGTCTCTGTTAAATGGAAAAAATGGATATCGAGGGCAATTGGGAAGGGGGCGATCTAAGGCAGAACTAGTGCGAATAATTAGAGGAACACGGTTAGGCTGTTCTCGTCTCCGTATCGGTCTTTGCCAGGATGAGTTAGAAATTTTCTGCTCCATCTGTGCCTTGGTCACAGGTGTTGTGCCGTTCAGTGGCCGCTGGGCATGTGCGTGTGCCTTGTCCTCTGGTCTTGCCTTTGTTGTACCTGGAGGTGGCCCCGACGTCCGTCGGTGGATTCGCGTGGCGTGTTGGGTGACTCATTACCAAATATTTTGATGATTCGGAGAGTAAAAATACGAATTTTGCTAACCTAGATATGATAATTGGTGGCAATTAAGAACAATTTAACTTGCCAAGAACCATCAATTTTTTGTGGTGTTCTTTGCATAGGAACGGAGGCAAGATACCAATGGGTACGACCCTCAGCGTTGATCACAAAGCACTGCTGTGCTGTTCCTGGAGCTTCGGTCCCCTAAAGTCTGGCTTTCAGAATGTAAACCCGTGTCACAGTCTAAAAGGTCCTATAGTCTGCTCTTTTAATAGCATTATTTCAAGACATTAAGTGTCACTTTTGGGATGTCATTAGCTATCACACGTTGTAATTGCCTTTCTTGATGAAGAAAGTGTTTTGACAATTCCAGTAAGCTGCTGCCTTTCTCCCCATCATTTTGCCTTTGAAGACAAAGTGAGTAATTTCTAACTAAAAGGATGAAATGTCTTTATGTCAGAGATGGAATTAGAAGTTGAGACCTAGAATTTGATTGTACTCAAAGACCATGCCCAAAGGTCAGAGGCACGTGATGATGTATCTCAGAACTATCTTTGGTTGTCTGGAAGCCGTGTCATGGATGAGTGTCTACAGGACGTGGGGGAAGGCTTAGGGAACAATCCATGCCTTCAGATTTGGAGGCAAGTATAAAGTAAATTTAGGAAATGAATTGTCAACTAGAGCCTCTGGGAATAAGTTTTATATTTTTTTTCCTTGCATGGGTGGACTCCGTATAAATTAAAAACAATGTCTAACAATTAGTGATATCTAGGAAAAATATGAGTAGTCATGTGAGGTAGTGAATTCCTCAATCCTAGTTGGATTCCGATCGGGGGGGCGGTGTATGGGGGCGCTATGTGAGATGAAGGTCCCCTCTCTAAAGATGCCCTGCGCTCGGTCCAGGGTCAACAGAACCAGGAAACTCAGCGTGTAAGTAAGAACAGCTCAGACCTCTGGACTTAGATGGAGTCAAGAAGGCAGGACGGAATGCATCCCATCTTCCCAAAACTTACTGAATGAATGAGTACAATATAAACATAAAAATGAAAACAGATCCCTCAATTTGGTCAGCAAATGGACAGGAGCTTCAGCTGGAGAAAGCAAACAGGTCAGAGGGGCCCCTGGGAGAGTGATGGTCTTAGGACAAGTGGGGACACAGTGTGCGCCCTCTACTTCCTTCCTCCACAAACAGTCCTTACTCTCAGGAAGGAGCCAAGAAGTAAGGGGAGTGGGGGACCACGGAGGGACAGGGTCCTTGTCCACCCGATCGGCAGTGATGACGAGGGAGGGAGCTGAGAGCCCAGTGTCCTCACTGGACACCCGGAGGTGGCCGGGCTCCTTGGAGACCTCTGATTCCAAACACCGCAACGCTCTTGTGCTTGTCACGGCCTCTCATGGTAATTCGTTTCCTAAATTTACCTCTCATTTGCCTCCAGTGTTGGAGAAGCCATGGAATTTAAGCTCAAAATTGTTCTTCTTTGGAGGAAAATGCAAGATTTTTCAAACAACTTTTGGAAAAGGTAGAATCCAAACTTTCATTTTTGGTACTTTTTTGGTGACATCTTCAATTATTAAAAAAAAGTATTATATTTTTATAAAACTTAATATTTTTCATTATTGAAAAAATAATCAATATTCATTAATAGAACATTTGAAAAATATAGAAAAACACAAATAAGAAAGAGCAAGGGCACATGTAACCCACCATCCAGAGATAAATATTATTAACATACTAGTGTTTATTCTGTTATTCTTGTGTGGGTATATAATAATTTGACTGCTCTGTGCATTCATAATTGACAGCATATTTCAAGATATTATAATCTAATTTGTTCATTTAACTAATAATACATCATGGCCATTTTCCACATCCATAAATATAAATCGGTATGACAGTTTTTAACTGGAATAGTCCATTGTGTCAATGGACTGTAATTAACTGAACCAATCCCATGTTGGTAAAACATGGTTTTGACTCTTTTGTTATGATATAAGACTGTGATAAACAATTTTATGCATTCGTTTTTGAGCACGTCGGTGATTTTTTTTTCCTTTGAGTTATTTCTAGAAGAGAAATCTCTACGTGTAAGTTTTTTGCTATTGTCTGCCCCCACTGCTCGTCCCCCGCCCCCTAGGACTGTAGCAATTTAGATTTCCCGGGATAGAGAAAGCACAGGGCGTGGTCGTCATTATAGACCTACTGATTTTCTGGATTGGTGGTGAAAATGCCTGGACATCATTTCCACCAGCATTTCCTTGACTGGTGAGAAGCTGGTCAGTTTTTCTGTGGTCACTTGTCATTCTCGGTCTTCGGCCACCTGTGTGCGGGAGACCTCGCCTTTCTTCGCTGTTTTTTATGTACTCTTATTGGGCTTCCACATGCTTTAGTTTGAGGATGATACATCAGAAATTATGTTGCTAGGAAAAATACAAAAGACTTTCAGTTAGGATGTATTTTCTAAAGTGAGTAATCACCATTTTAAAAAAAAATCTGAAAAAAAAAACATCGAAGAACAAGGAAGAGAAAAAAAGGAATTCTGAATTTGTTGTGTAGGATTTGCTTCAACCCTGCCCCGTCTTTGACTCCCAGTTGATTCTGCTTAAATCCAGGGAGGTTATATAATTCTCTTTAAACTCTAACGTGTTGATGGACAAATTTAAAAGTAAAAACTAGAGGCATTTACTCCAAGCGGACACCTGCGTCAGGTGTGGAGGATGGCCGTCCATCGCACCGGTGCCTGAGACCAGGTGACACTTTGTTCTGTTCTTTTGTTTGTTGCATCTGGAAGTTAAGGTGCTGGAGGAAACCGAGCTGAGGGTCTTGCTGGAACATGCTGCGGGCTCGTCGGGCAGCATGCCCTGGCGTAGGCGAGGGGAAGAGACTGGACACAAGCATGTCCCTGGGGATCTGAACCCAGCCCTCGGGGGGGGGGGCGGCACTGACGTCAGGGCTTGCTTGCCTCTTCTCCAAACTTCCTACCCCCATTTTAGGTTTAGGGTAGTCAATCCGTCAGTAATTATTCAACACAGTGATCGGCTTAGCATTTTTAGGTCATCAAAATGGAAGAAGAGCATGTAGGATATGCGGGAACCAAATTCATCAGTGAAATAATGATGGTGCTAAGTCACGAAACACACAGACGGGCTTTGGGTCGATCTCTGCTTGCAGTAAAGAGCGCATCCTGTTTCGTGCAGGCAGCTGAGTTCCTCGCTGTTACTGAGAGAGTCACTAATGTCGCATCGCCCAGCGGCTGCCACTAGCAGGTAACATTAGTCAGATCGGCTCGTGCAGGACAAATCAGATTCTCCTGGTTCCGGAATCCCAAAATGCCCAACAGGTGTCGATTCAGGGGTAAAGGGCAAAGGAAACAATTCAAATGTTTTTTCTTTGTCTTTATTCAAGGTTTGAAAAATGAAGACAACGAGACTCTGGCGTGGGAGGGTGTCATGAAAGAGAATTACCTCGTCAAGATCAACACGAACGCCAGCGACGCCTCGGAGGAGTATGCCGACTCTTCATTTCTGCTCCTCGGGGCTCCTCGGGGCGCCCCGGGGCACCCCCTCTATATGTGAGCCCGCGGAGCGTAGGCAGCGTATTTGAGCCTGCTCTGTCAGGAGGTTACGCGAGAGCAATAGCACCAAAAGATATTGCCCAGGCGATCGAAGGTGACAAACGCGTAAATGCGTGTCCGCCTTTCAGGAAGGGGCAAAACCACCTCCCTGCCATCCCGATTGTCCTTCATGGCCCTGGGGAAGAAAGACGCTCTTGGCGCCTGCAGGGCAGGGCCTGGGAACCAGGTGACAAGAGTGAGGTCCCTCTGCCACGACCACAGAGGTAGATTCTGGGAAGACCACAGGTCACGTGCAGCAGGCAGCACCTTGAGGTGCCACGCACGTACCTCCACGATGAAGTCGAGCGATAGGACGACAGGAAAACTCTGTGGTTGATCTGTTGCCAACTGCCCCTGAGATGTCCTGAATGTCACTTACGGGTCACGTGGAGTTGTCATGAACATCCCATAGCTCTAGATAAATCCATAGGCGGTCCACCAGTAACATGTTACGCAGGGCCTCAGGGGCATGCCCTTGTACCGTGTGTGCGGGTGGGCACGGTCAAAGGTCAGATGTCGCAGACACTGAGAGCCCCAAACGCACGTCAAAATCCACTCTGACAAAAACAGTAAATGTAAGCACAATGGATCTTTCTGTCAGGTCCCACACGGCTCCCGGGGCTGTGGGACACTGTGCTTTTTCTTTGAGTGCCGAAACAAATGCCCCGAGCCTCCTGCGTTTCTAGACTCTGAGATCTGGGTTTCAGAAATGAGGGACGAACCTTACAGGTCGTCTGTCACCACCCCATCAGCATAGGTAGATTTATTTGCTGTACTTCCAACTGGGATGAGAACAGAATTCTGCTTCATTTGGGTATTAGGAAGAAAGTAAAAAAAAAAAAAAAAAAAATCAGAACGCAGCTGACATCGATTTAGTTAAAAATGAAAATGATCTGCATTTTGCTCTTTAAAAGGCTGTAAAATGGAGCCTAATAACCCTTTCTCAATTTCTCTTTCTCTCTCTCGTTCTTTCTCTTTCTTTTTTTAAACTTCCTTGAAGAATGAGGCACCGGTTTAGACAGCTGGATACAAAGGTACGGTTCTGTTTATAGTTTCAGGAGTATTATTTTTATCTCTATTATTTTCGTGCTTCCAGCTAGAGGTCAGTGATTATGGTCCAAAAAGACAAGAAGTTCATTATTTAAAAAAAAAAAAAACAGGTGTGACTGTTCGCATTCAGCTTTCTGCGCTCGCTGCTTACGAGCTGCGTGCTGGGCGGGGACCGCGGCTCGGCCGCTCCAGCCCACATGGCGTGGTCCTGAAGTCCTCTCTGTAGAGTCAGGTGTAAGACGCCGGCCACCACGGGGAGTACCACCGAGGCTCGGAGAGTGGCTTGGGAGCCTGGGAGCCTTTCTGCTAGCCTTCGATGCCACTCGAATTTGTCGCCCATTGAAAGCGAAGGACATCGCAAATGCACAAGCTCACAGAGGAACGCTGGGCTTGGGGAGAGGGTGCCTGCGCCCGCCCTGAGCTGGAGAGCTGGAAGCCGTGGTTAGGATCAGCCGAGGTGGCAGTCGGCTCACAAACACGAGATCGCGTCAGGCCCTGACGAGAAGATGGTAGCTGGCACTTTATCGTGGTACCTTGGAGATGCCATCGAGGGTGGTGACATTCACATCGCCTCCCAGTGCCTCACTGTGTGGCAGCCAGACAATATGCGCCTCCAGCACCCAGCACCTCGCCCGTGAGAGGGTCTCGGTGGACACGGGCCGAAGGTGCCCCAGCAGACCTCCCACACGAGAATGCACCCGGGTCACAGTTTCTTGGTGACTAATTTGTGTTATGGACCATCAGCACTTTTAAAAACTGAGCCTGTGTCCCCGCGGGCCCCAACTCCTGAGCTCTGGGCCCGTGCAGGACGGTGGGTCCATGCCCGGTGCCTTCCTGGCCCCCCCAGTTAGTCTCCTCCTCCTGAGTCTCCCCGCTTCCCTCCCCTGGAACTGCCAGCTGTGTATATTGGTGTCAGCTCCTCAGGATGATGGTGCGTTCTGTGCCGACAGTCGAATGTTCTCGCCACAGTTCACTGTGGTTAGCTACTGCCGCGTAACAAACGACCCCACACTTCAGTGGCTTCAAACAACCGTTTTATTTGCTCTTGCTTTTGTGGGCCAGGAATTTGGGAAAGGCCCAGCTGGGCAGTTCTGCTTTACATTTTCTCAGCTGGCCTTTCTGGGCTGGATTCAGCCGGTGGTGAGGCCAGGGTCTAGCACCTCGGTGCTCTTCCATGTGACCCCTCTGATCCTTGTGGCTTGGGCTTGTAACCCACCTTTTGATGTGGGAGTGGCACATGGGTACAGGGAGAAAGGAGCAGGTGGCGGTCACCTTTGGAGACGCACTGCCACGCAGGAGTCTGTCTTCTTGTGGCTACTCTCGTTCCAATGTTGCGTGCGTACCGATTTCTAATTGAGTCACCAGAGAGATGCCTATTTCATTAGAGTTGTGCACTGTACACAGATGGCCGTGCTAGGATGTATGTCATGGTTATGACGTGAAGAGAGGGAAGAGTAAAGTGCTGGATATTTTTAAAGATCGGAGGAGATTTATAGACTATTAAGAGAATATAGGAAAGGAGCATTAAGGGACCGTATTCTAAGATTATAATGCACAATATTTGATGCACATAAAACCTTATGATATATTCATTTTTCTGCATTGTACATTTGTGTTTAAATATATTGTCCGCTGCGTCTATACCTAGGCCGCAAAGCACATAATATTTATTGAGCACCTGCCACGTGCCGGGCACTGGGCTCAGTGCCATCAAAGCAGACATGGCCCCTCAATCTTACGAACGGACGCTTCGTTAAATGTTTGGGGTTGGAGCGTTTTCAGGCTGAGTTGTGTAGGATTACAGAGCAATCACGATTTTCTAAGCAGAAACCACACGCATTCCAGACTGCCTGGCTTGGGCTCTAGGGACTTGCCTGGGCATCATGTTCGTAGAGAAAATGGACTCTTTCCGTTTGTTTTATTGTTTTACTTGCGGGTTCACTTCGCTGGTTTTGGGGGGCATTTTTGGAAAGTAGGCTAAGGAGTTGGGCTGAAGCTTCCTCAAGCCACGCCTGCTGCTGACCCTCCTCGGAGACGGGAGAGCGAAGGGCAGGGCAGGAGCCTCGGTCCCCCTGGACGCCTGCCAGGCCTGGGTCAGGGGTCATTGGACAAACTGACCTCCAAACAGCGAGGGTCTGAGGGTGGCTTGGGTTCGTTGCAGCATGGGGGTCTCAAGACAGTCCCCCTTCCTACCTACTGGCTGGTTTCTAAGAGCGAGGAAGCAGAAGCCACCAAAGTGGGGACAGTGGGCCTGAACAGTGGGAGTGGTGGGGGCGGTGGGGGTGAGGGCCAAGGGAGACACGTACAATGAAATCATAATGGAAGGCTGTCCGCACACGTGTGTGAGCCAGGGGTCTCCGGGGACCTCAGAGACGTGCTCGTCAGCTCAGTCCCCTTGGCGTCCCCCTGGCTGTGGAGCTCAGCCGCTTCGCCGCCTCCCACAAGAAGTCCACCTACACCCTGTGTTTTGTAGGGTTGAGGGGAAATTGGGCGGGTCCCACGGGAGACTGAACTTCATAGCACAGAGCGAAGGCCGTCACCCATGGGATCCTGCTACCTCCCGCTTCCCGCCTGATGCCCTGCCTGCTCTCCCCTGTTTATGCCTCCCCCATCCTGTGCGCCTCATCTTCTGAGCAGCAGAGAAGTCTCCTTCCCATCCACAGAGGATTTGAGGGATCGTCATTTGTTTCTTGAGCAAACCCCTGGAGTTTATGCCCTAAACAGCTACATTAGCAAACATCCTAGATCAACAGAGGCTCCCGAAAGCCCCTCCAGTGAATAGATAATGTAACAGGAAACGAAGTCATTCACAATTGACCTTAAGTCTGTAAGTAGGGATCTGACTATGCCAGGGGTCTCCTCCTTCAGGCAGCCACTGGCCCTTCTGGTTTCTTTCTGTTCTTTAAAAAAAGAAATTTAAATGAAGAGGTCGTTACTGGAAATAAGCCCAAGTTAAACACAGGTTTTTCCTTGAGTAAGAGATATAGCAAGTTAGAGCCAATTTATAGAAATTGCATTACGTCTACAGCTTTTACCAAGTGTGTCAATATGGCGTATAATTTAAAATGAGCTTCATGCATCACAAGTAAACTTGTGAAATAAGCGTATATCAGAAATAATTTTACTATGCCTTTTATAATTTTTACTGGTTTTTCGTGAGGGGAGACATTTTATTTGCAAAAACTTGATTTATTAGTATTTTACTTCTATCAAAGCAAGACTTTATTGGTATCTTATAATTTCATTAGTATTAGTTACATATAACATTATAATTTATAAATATCATTCCTCTGTGTTCTTAAAATCTATTATTTCTAGCGGTTTGCATTTGAGTGAAGCTAATACTAGTTGGCGCTAATACTAATGGGTGCGATTTCAGAAAGTGAGCTATGGACAGAGTTTGAAATGTCATGTCGCTCCTCCTGCTGTGTTCCGGCCATGCACCAGACTCACTGTGTTATGTGTGTGTGTGAATGTGTGTGTATATATCTGTTTAATGGAAAAGCTGTCGAGTGATCATTTAAAATTCAGAGTTGGAAAATCGATCTTAAGACCAGTTCTGTCTTTTTCCCTTTCCAAGCTTAATGATCTCAAGGGTCTCCTGAAAGAGATTGCTAATAAAATCAAATAAAACTCGTGGACTCTAATGGAGAAAAATCTAATTATAACAAGGTAAGTCATTTTAATGTTTGGTTTTTTTTTTCGCTCTGTAAATTTATATATTCTAAGACTAATTCAAAATTACGATCTTTTTCTCAGTTATTTTATTTTCACATATGATCAGATTTGAAAATAATGCGTCATATGAAAAATTCAAGCAGCGCAGGGCGGTAGGAAGGAACGGGGGATGGGTCCCCCCCTGTGTTACTTTCCCCACCAACTCGGCTCCCAGGCCAGAGGCTGGCACAGCCAGCAGTGGGCACACGTATTTTTTTTGCAACCTATGCAGCTATTTTGACGTTAATTGAATTGAGGTCCCACTATTCTGAGACTCGGCATTTTTTTTTTCTTACTTAAGCTTCTGTCGTGGGTGTCGTTACAGATGGCGCCTAAACCGTGTCCTTCATTCTCATGAGACATCACTATGTTTATTGCTGTGGGATATGGAAATGTATGTTTATTTGCTTTGCTATCGAGAAATGTACGTTGATCACATTTTACTATCAAAGATGTTTTAGTGAAGCATTCAAGGTCTTTAGCAATAGCTCACTTGCATAATAAAAATTAATTCAATTAACTGGCAAAGTTGAACCCTAGGCTTTGCTCCATGATCTTACTATTTACTTTAATTATGTTTTCCCATGACCTGTTCAAATTCTGAAAACAAGTGTTCAAAATATTGTTAGGGACATGAAGAGCTAGGGAAAAAGAGCCGTGGACATTCCATTTGACTAGAATTTTTTGAGAAAGTTATTTGCAAAGAATGAAAACACATGACTCTCTTCCTTCCTTCCCTCCTTCCCTCCTTCCTTCCTTCCTTCCTTCCTTCCTTCCTTCCTTCCTTCCTTCCTTCCTTCCTTCCTTCCTTCCATCTTCCCTTCTCCTCCTCCTCTTTAATCTTCCTTCCTTCCTTCCTTCCTTCCTTCCTTCCTTCCTTCCTTCCTTCCTTCCTTCCTTCCTTCCTTCCTTCCTTCCTTCCTTCCTTCCTTCCTTCCTTCCTTCTTCCCTCTCTCCCTCTCTCCTTCTCTTCTTAAATATTTATCGAGTGCCTATTAAGTGCTGAGGGAACCATGCTGGGACCTGTGCTGAGGCTCAGGCACTGATTGTTGAATACTCACACTGCAGAATTTCTATTTATGGAGCGATTGTGTTATAGGGTAATTGTGATCATCAAGTTCCTTTCAATATTTCTGGTCACTCGATACTTTTCCTTTGGGTTCCAACAATTATAGATTATATTAAAAAGCTCTCTATTATGGAGAACTTTGTTAGAATAAGATTAACACATATTTTATATAATCGGAAAGGCAGGTATAGCTTCCCGAGTTGCTCAAGAAAATAAACGTTGCATAATCAGAGAGAATGTGTTTCCACTCTTTCATAATGGTGTTAAATGAAAACAATATTTTACCTTCCAATAAATTCAATTTGCATTTCGGAACATTTGCCATTTCGTTTAATTTATGAACTGAGATATTTTAAAAATCAGGAAGAGATCAAACATTTTAAATGATTTTTTTTTTAAAACCATAGAGGTGTAATCGGAAAAGTTTCACGAGAGTAGCACACCCACCTCCCCCAGCTAGAATCTCCTCATGTCCCGTGCTTTTCCAAGCATGTCGACTGTGAGTAAAATGAGCAAACGCACCGGCTTCCTATCAATTTGCCCTTTGCTTAAACTTAAACTTATGCAGAGTTCCTTAATCAGTGAAGGAAAATGAGTCGGGAGAAGGACATTGCTTCCTTTCCGTGTGACCCTCCACGAAAGAAAAAGGATGAGAAGAGCCGCCCCATAAATCCTTGACCACGCATGTCTCTAGAGACGAGGAATTTGGCATATGCGATCTTTTGGTATACTTTTTTCTTCTGGATGTAAGGTCCGTTTTCTTTTCTGGAGGTTGTCTGTCTGGCTTATCTTGAAGAAGGTCACCGAAAAGGCAATGTTATAGGCAACCAGCTCCATGCTGCTCAGACATCATTTTCCTGCTGCCTCCTTGACAGGTCTTTCTCCAGAGGGGCGAAGGTGACCGTCCCTTGATGCAGGGACCAGGGAGGAGAATGCCCCCCCGGCAGAGGGAAGTGACAGCAGTGGGGGTGGACACTCGGGGGCGGCTCTTTGTCCTTTCCCCATGTGGCTCTTCATCACTGAATCAGCCTTCGATACCGTGATTTGGGATGAAATAAACAGATAATTGTACGTACATTTTTTCTGCCTCCCACAGTGAGGTGAAAGAAGACAGACCCAGGGTGACAGTAAAGCCATTTATTTTCTTACACCTTTACACTTAGGGCCCAAGGGCCACGTGGGAGGTGCGGTCACCAGATGTTTAATCCCGACATCATAACCCACCGATTCTTGTATTCGCTGCTTTTAAAATCTAGTTCAGTTGAAAGATTTGGAATTCCTTTGGGACTCATCATGAAACTTCATTTAGATAAATTATTGCAGTTTCTTAGGTTTATTATCAACTGATCCTTTTCTTTATGCAGAAACTACCCGGCAAATAAAGCGCCCCAAGACTTTCTGAGTCTTAACCGGTCCCCGATTATCCAACTGTGGTTGGTTATTCTGTTCTCACTGGCAAATCGGTCAGGACTTACATCTTTAAGAGAAAACAAAACAAAACAAAACAAAACAAAACAAAACAAAAAACGGTCTCATAGCCACTTCAACACCAAAAGAAAACCTCTCGGCTTTTGGTAGTGAATTCGGACCCTGTGCCCGCGCATTACCAGTAGGTCGTGAAGCAGGCGGGAGCCGGAGGAGGATGCGAGAAATCCACGCTTCACACAGTTCTTCTTTCGCTTTGTTTCCACAGGTCACATGGACGGACGAACAGAAGAGCCCCAAGGAGTGCCGACGAGCGGCCGGGTGACTGAGGCCTGCTCAGGCCCCTGGCTGCCCAGCGGACGGTCTTAACCGCCCCGCTGTGCTCTAATCTGACAATAAAGCATGTGATCGATTTCGCCCGCCAAGGGGAGGTCAAGGCAGAGCGTTCCCTCCACGGGCTCCCCGCCGACGGCCGCCCTGCTGCCCTCCGGGTCTCCGCCACCAGGACTTGCCGTCAGTAGTTTCAGAGTGTGTTCCCGCGGTCTCCTCCGTCCTTGCCTTTTCCTGCTTTCGACGCCTGCCTGTTGAGGAGAACCTCTCTCCCGGGAATGGAGGCCACGATTTCCGTCTCCACCTGTGTCGTCTCTTTGTATCATGTGACTAATTAGTTGGCGCGTTGATCAAAGTCTCTCGAATCAGGTCTGATTTTAAAACACGCTGTTGCAAGAGGACCTTGCTCTTTTCGGGAGAGACCGTTTCCCTATGTCATTATGCTTTTTATCAATTCAAGGAGGTGACGAAGCCGCATCTTCCCCTCTCGCATGCACCAGGAGCTCCGGCTGAAGGAAGTGGCCCCGTTCCTAATAGGGTGAAGGGCACCCCAAAATGGAACCTCGAGACACACCACTGCTTTGTTTTTAATGGGTGCTCCTCTTCCTCCTCCTATTTATTATTTTCCTGTTAAAAAAGAATTCATAGATGTTATAGAAAGTTTAGGCCATGGAAAAGATGGAAAGAATGTAAATAGTCCCACTACCTAAAGGTAGTCACATTGCAGGATGTTTTTCCAAGTCCATTTTTTCCTACGCATGTCTCTTTCTCTTTTAAAAATGTCACATGATGTCATCATACCATACGTACAATTTTATATAAGCTCTGCACTTAATATTTTATCAAAGACGGCTTCTTTATATTCATGGCCTTCTTAAACATTATATTAATGGCATAATGTTCAGCCTCTTCCAATGAGTTCCATCACATTGGTCATCGAAGGCTGTTCCCAGTTGGTCAGTGGGATGAGTGTCTGTGTGCGTGAATCTTTCAGCATTTGGGGAAGAAGTTTCCCAGGGCTCAGGCCCCACGACTATGTATTGATGATCAAACCACTTACCAGGCTTTTTCCTAAATGTATAGCAAATAGGAATTATTAACTCGAGTATAAGATAGGAGCTACGTGAACCTAGAACTCTTAACAAAATAGTATATTTAATCCCTAGTTTAGGAAGAAGCCAATAGACTTATCTAAATATATGGGCGACGATGGCCTCGGTGTCAAACTGGAGAGCGTGTCTTTTCTAAGAGTCCTAGTCCCAGTTTTCCCTGGAAGGGACATTATCTTCATCCCAAAGAGATGGTCCAGAAGTCCCTAAGATAGCTGAAATGTCCACAATTCGTTTTTTTTTTCTTCAGCTTTGAGTAGAGTATAAACTCAGTGGCTGAAGAAGAAAATCTTCGAAGGAAACTATTAAAAGATCGTCTAATTAGAAAAATGACAGAAGCATGAACCAGAACGAGAAAAAGCTGCTTCCGTTTTGTCCGGGCAGTTGCTACAACGCCCGCTCACGCCATTCATGCTGTCCGCAGGCGCACACATGAGCGAGAGGCACCTTTCTACTTAAACCCCGTTAATGGCCTACGTGGGAATCTTATTCATAAGGGTCGGTCAGCTCAGGGTTCTGGATACTGAGAGTAGATGGGATAAAATGTATGTGACAAAAGTTGTCAACGAATGGCATTTTCAGCATTTCCCTGTTGGGGAGAGAAAGTCACTGTCATTTCACTGTGGCAACCAGAATGTCTGCCCTTCCTGAAGCCACCAAGCAGAGGCACGTGTCATCGCCATACCAACCGGAAAAACACAGAGCATGGCACCGTGCGTGAGATCTGCAGAGAGAAACAGCGATCCACCTCCGACCCTCAGTTCAAGCAGGGAATTCGCATAAAATCAGGAAGTTGAATTGAAAACCTCCCAGAAGACAGAATCTAGCATAACTATTGGCTAATCCCCTCAGATGCGTTTGTCTCATACCACTGACCATATTTGTGTTAGGTTAAGACGTAGGCGTATGTGCACATCAGTATCAGCAGCAAAAGAAATTATTGATACTAAAAACAGAGGACTCGAACAACGCTCAGAGTTCACTTGTATCAGAGAGGGAACTGTCTGATGTTTTCAGCTTACCTTGTCCGGGAGATGTTTTTGTGTGGTCAGGCACTATGCGACTTTTGCATATGTGAAGTCATTATTTTAGGTGCAGCTCATGAAGATAGCACAGGTATTGAACGTACCGCTGATGGAAGGTGCTACGTCTTTGTGTGTGGTTCTCAAAGTGTCCTGTGGACCTGTCCATCACTGCTGGGACTTCTGTAACCTGGTTTAAATCAATGTGTTAATGCATTAAATAAAGGAGGAATTGTCGTTTTTGTCCTTATTTTGAGAGGGGAGAAAGGAAAATTCCTTAGTTCGGTCAGATGTGTCGCTGTAGAGATTGGTTCCCAGACTGCGCTGCTGTCTCTAAGCAGAGGACTAGAACATTCCGAGTGAATGCGAGCAGAAGGCTGTCCCGAGTCTGGTTCTCACCAGCATGGCCAGGTCCGCCATGGCCCACCTTGCGGTCCCCTCCATTGGGCACCTGTCTGTAGCTCCCCGGTCTCCAGCTTTGTTGACCCAGAACCAGCCCCTTATGACACCACCCCGCAGGCATGGCCGGCTATTTCTGAGGACGCAGAGGTCACCTCTGGGATCACAAATGGGGGCTCAGAACCTGTCTTGGTGCCAATAAACTGTCTGTCATCCACACCTGCATGGGACGGGAAGGTGAAGCCTCAGGCCCAGCCGGGTGCGTGATTTCCTTGTTGACGGCAGAGTCCTTGTCCTCCTGCCACATTTGTTTCAGGGAGGGTTGGGGAAGTCGCCCCCATGAGGACTTAGCCCTGTAGTTGTCATGGAGACAGCCCCTGCCCACAGCCTCTGTCTGGGAAATGGCTAGGCCTTTAGCCGAGCTGATACTGGAAGCAAACTCCCAACTACCCTCCCCGACCCCCGACTCCCGACCCCCAGCCCAAGTGCACGTGGATGGGAATCCACGTGAAGATGGGAATCATTAGGGGCGAAGCAACTTCGGTGGCTGTCCCATGTGCCGATGGGACCCGAGCGGACGTCTCTATACCACGATCGGTTTGGGATCGAGCTGGGGCTTCGGGGGCTGCACGGTCACATTCATAACATCGATTTTTAAAGCGGTTTTTCTTCCCCTACAGACGTCTCGTTCGACAAGGAGACATTTTCCTTGTTCCGTGTGCCACGCGCTGTGATTGCATGCCCACTCGGGCAATAGGAACGGCTTGAAAAAACGAGAGGAAAGGAGGCCTCTGCCCTCCACCGTCTTCCAATCTGGTAGAGGAGGCGAGGCTGGTTTAAGAAACCGAATTAACCCCCAAAGCAGTGTGCCACACGCAGGGCAGAGGCCAGGGCAGTGGACGCAGACTAAGGGGACAGCCGTGCGGGGTGGGGGTGTTTGAGAAGTACGTGTTTGTGCAGTAGACGGAGGAAAACGCTTGCCCCGGATTCCTCTCGAGGACGTCCTTCCCCTGTTTGCACGGCAGAAACGCCCTGAGGAGCCCCTCGGGGTAGCGAGTGAGGCCCAGGTGGCTACAGACGGTCCCTGATTGCGCACGGGCACGGGGCGGCATCTGAGGTCACTAGGCGACCACCGAGGATTCGTCGAGATGGGGACACCAACCAAAGAAGAAGCGAGGGGGACGTGTTCGGGGAGAGCATTGTGTTTGAGGCCCCCTCCTTGTGACGATGCAAATCTCCAGAACAGAAACACACAAACCACAAAGCAATCGCGGCAGCGGATCACACGTGACCTGGAGCACGGGCGCGTCACGCCTGTGAGCCCTGACAGCCTCCCGCTGTGCCGTATCACAGCAATGCCTGTCAAACACGCTGCCGTCAAAGCCATCGCCTCCCCTGACACGTGACACTGCTCTGAGAGTTATCTTCCCGACACTTGGGGGTGAGGCATGTCAGGGGTGTACCATCCCCGCTTACAAATCTTTAGTGGCTCCCTGAACCCCCTCATCTGGAGTGTGTGACGTCGGCAGCCCGGCCCTTACTCATTCTGCAGGTGCCTGGCGTGGCCCTTCTGTCTGGTTCCCAAACTCCCGGCACAGACTCCATGCCAAGTGCCCGGGCGGCCCTCCTGGCCAGAGCCAAATATCGTGTGCCCCTCCCAGCGCGTTACTCGCCACTGACCGCCCAGCACGCTACGTCACGAGACGACCACGCTGCTGTGTCCCCCCGTCCCCCTGGATTTCTTCCCTCTCCTTTGTTTTAAGCCCCAGCGGACTTTCTAATTGGCGTAGTGCTGGGGTTCAGAACTGTGAGACACAGTTGCCTGGCTCTGACCCCCAGCTTCACTGTTTGTGGGCTGTGTGACTTCGGGAAGGTCACTTAAACTCTCTGTGCCTTGATTTGCTCATTTGTAAAGTGGCCCCCTCCCCCAGAGGCTTGAGAGGATCGAATGGGATAACGAGAGGTTCCGAGGTCCCGGCGGGCACTTCGCGACCGCTCTGTGGATGTTGGCTCTCGCTCGTCTCCACTCTCAGCGGTTCCTGGGTCCAAAGTCTCTTTCGTCTTTCTTGCTGGTGAACTCTGTCAGGGCCCAGCTCGAGAATCACCTCCTCCAGGAAGCCTGCCTCGATCCTCCACTCCCAGAGCAGCTCAGTCCTACGAGAACTCCCCGACTCTACCTCACGGCACGTGTGGGCAACAGAAGCACCTGAGGGTCACTTGGGTGCTAGACGAGGACTTCTGGAGGCCACAGGCTCTGGGCAGGCCCCACCGAGCTGCCCAATGCTGAAGGCTCGGTAGCTTAGACCCTGTCCCCGCTGGGGCACCCCGTGGGGAGCTTGTGGCCGTCAAGGCCCATCGTGGTCTATTTCTGTCCCCTCCTCTCTCCGTGAAGAGACTCTGTCTCCCATCCCTAACTGAGCACCATCTGGTTCTCTGCCCGCACCTCTGGGTGAAGTCACCGGTCCTTCCCCCTGGGAATTTGGAACCCGATTTGCAAACTTCACTGCAGCCCTTGCAGCCCGTCTACCGGGCTGTCGTGGCCATCGGATAGGGCTCTGTGCCCCCCTGTACCCCTCTTAGGACAAAGACCCGACCTTTCCCATCGTTTTAATTCATGCGCTCAGACACGTGAACTTGCTGGGTCTGGACGTGATGCTAAGCCCATCCTCGGGGGGCCTGACTGTCTACGGGGAGAGCCAAGTTCAAGATGGTTGCAGTTCTGAGTCGCTATGGGCTCCGGTGGGAACTTCACTGCAGAACTCCAGGGAGCAGGCAGAGGGGGTCCCAGCCGAGCCCTGGAGGAGGGGCAGGAAGGCACCCCAGAACCAGCCCGAGTGATAGAGAGGACTAATTGCAGGGAGCTGGGGTGGGTGCTGGAGGGAAAGGGAACACACATGGGCGGGGAGGCGAGCACACAGGCTTGATCCTGCTCCCCTGGGTGCAAGGGACGCTGAACACCTGCATCTGTGCCTGGCAAGGAGCCCGCACTCACACATCGTTAGCTGTTGGATCTGTCGGTCACTTAGTAACTTCGTTAAGCATTTCACATGGATTATCCTGTGACATTCGCCCTCATATGGCAGGAAAGATTGTGCCAGGAAAACTGAAATCGAGCCGAAAGCCCCTAGGAAGTCCTCCTTATACAGGTAAAGAGGACGGGGTTTCCGGCCGGGCCGCGGGGAGCCCATGCAGTGGGGGGCATCGAGGCACGTGTTGGGAGCTATAAAAACAATACTTTTTCTCCCACCTTCTAAGTTCTTCTAGCCGGGCTAAGAATCAAATTGACAGAGAGAAACTAACGGGTGAAATCAAATTTAATACCCACACATGGGGAATTCACACAGGCATGAAAATTCTGAAAACACTGGAGTAAAATTGGGTACGTATGTGCCATTCTGGACAGAGAAGGGGAAGGCAGTGGTGGGATCTCAGAGGAAGCAGGAAATGACAGGCAGCTGAAGAAGAGAGGATCGTAAACTCCTGCCTCAAACCCAGAAACAGTGGGGCCCAAGGGGGCCTCGAATGCAGGCCGCTCACCGCCTTCCGGCCCGCCATGCTCAATTCCAGGCGGGCTAACGAGAGCGCGCCCCGTTTCCCTCCCGGAGCTGGTCTTTCCCTCTGACTCTCTTGGGCGGGAACGCGGAGGGTCAAGATTCTTTCTGAGTCTTTTGTTTCTTAATGACCGGCTTAAAATCGATATCTCAAAGGGCACAGTCTGGGCGGTGGCACAGCTTCAGTCCGCTTCATGCATCTTCGACGGCCCCTTTCCCCCTCAGCCCCGACGTGCATTCTTCACACGATCGAGGGCTTGCTTTTATTTTATTTTATTTTTTATTTTATTTATTTTTTAACTTTAAAAGAAAGCAAAAGAGACATAGCTCCCAGATTAAGAGCGTTAGTAGTTTCGTCTTTTGTTTTTGTTGGTTTGCTTAGTGCTGAGGTCGGGGAACAGCGTTTGCTGTTCCCCCTCATGCGGTGGAAAGGGAAGTGCCCTGTGCTGGTTTTGCTGCTATTAAGTCTCTGCAAAAGGACCATCGATGTTGCCAGTGATGCTGGGAAGCCTGAGTCTCCAGGACCAGCTCAGGCCGGCTGCCGGCTACCCGCTCCTGGCCGGTGAGAAGGGAGGCGACTGCTCCGTCTCCTCCGCTCCCCACTCTGCCCCCAGGCTGCTCCTGGCAAGTGGCTCTGATGTCTAGTCAATTTTTCTCGGAGATGAGTGACGAATAAAGGACAGAGCTTCCGCCTCCCCTGTCCTCCGGCCAAGTCTCCCAGTCCTGGGTCCTCGGCAACACCACTGCAAAGCTCCCCATGCCACCCCCTCCCCCGCCCCCGCTCCCTCGCTTCACCCTAATGCGCAGCCCGCGGATTATTCCAGAAATGGGTTTCCTTTCAAGCCCGCTGTCAGTTTCTTTCAGGTGGCTCAGGCGACGTGTGGATCCTTCAGTCAGCCACTGTGCCTTCAGTGACCCAGAACTGAAGATGCCGGGGGCTCCCTGGCTCCGGGGCAGGGACACGAGGCGGGCGAGGGGGCTTCTGCACACCCCCTTGTCTTTCTCCGACAGCCCACCTCCCCAGGAAGGCCCAGGCATCCCTGCCCCCACTCCACCCCCCATCTAAGCCCCAGGCTTTGACCCCACTGTCCTTGGAGTGTCTGGGGTGGGGCAGGGAACGCATTCCACACGAGGGTTGTTATCCAGCCAGGAGGGCGAGTTCCTGTCCACTCCTGGGAGCTCTCTGCGTCCCAGCCCCCCAATCCCAGGTTCAGGTCCCAGGTTTATGAGCTTTCCTCTTCGGATCCTTCTGGAACGAAATGGCACACGTTCTCTCTCTGTTAAACAGAGAGGAGGCGTTCCTGCTCAGACCTGGAGTGCCTTTGACCTGGAGGAAGCTTTCGAGCTGGGAGGAGGGAAGCCAGAGTCACTTTCATCAAGCCTCCGCTGTCACCACTGTACCCAGCGCGCCGGGGGATTAATTCCCCGTATGTCACCTTCTCAAAGAACACAGAGCCGCCACGGGTGAGACGGATCCCTAAATGCCCCTCATTAGAGAAAGGACACGTGGAACTAAATCATCGCCCAGCCTGTCCCCTCTGAAACACTTGTGTTTCGCGACTCCCTGAATAAAGGAAGGTGATCTCGCCTTTGGTCAGAGCATTGGTGGACCTTCTCTTCCCGGTCATTTGGGTCGCTTTGAGTCGATTTCTGGGAATGTGACAGGGATGAGAGGACAAATATGAATTATGAGTGGTGACGATTTTCTTCCGCCTTGCTGGCTGCCCCGCCTCCGGAGGAGGAGAGATTGTGGCTCGGTTCGCAGGGCCACCTCTCGTGGTGGGATGATGAGGGAAAGACAGGGCAGGCACGTGGAAAGGACGCAGGAGGCCTGGCTGGCTGGATTTGAGAGAATTCTTGGAGAGTGGAGACTTCGGATCCTGCCCTGCGTGCGTGTGTCCATGTGTGTGCGCACGTGTGTATGTGTGTGCATGTGTCTGTGTGTGCACGTGTATGCGTAGAACCATGTGTGTGTGTTAACATCATAAAAGACATGTGCACGCGTGCACGCCGCTGCGTGCACGTGTATGTGTGTGCTGCCATGCGAATGTGTGTGCATGCGCGCCGCAGGTATGCTGCAAAGCGACGCAGGCATGTGCGCAGGTAGACCGCATAAGGTAACATGTGTAATATGACACAAACTGCCTGGAGACTCCCTTCCCTATTTTCCTGTGCTACCCACTTTCAGCTTCTCCAAGAGTGGCCATTTAGATTTGTCAGTACCTCAGAGACTTAGTCTTCTTTTTGCCTCCTGATTCTTGCACGGCCTGCCTCAAGGCGCCGCCTCCAGCTTCCCTTCCACCCCCCCCAGCTCCTTGCGCCAGACCCCCGCCCAAGCCTCCCGCCTTTCCTTCCCCACTGCAGCTACAAGGCGCTGTTCTTTGTCTTCAGGCCATCCTGCCTTGCTTACAAATATTTCTCCCCGCGAGATCCCGAAGCTTTAAAGGATCACGCGAAAGGCATCTCCGCTTTACCCGGCTCCTCTCAGCGATACTTCCCCATGGGAGGGCGTCGCACTGCCAGGCTCTTCCGGTCCAGCGCCCCAAATACAAAACCTCCGCCGGTCTCTCCATCCCCTGGGCTCGTCTCCTCCCAGCGCCGTCCGAGATCCGAAGTCGCTCGCTCGCTGCTTAGCCTCCCCCAGGCCGCTCAGCCCGCACTCCCCACGAAGCTCCCCATCCTGCGGTCACCAAGGAGACGGCTTCGCATCCCGTGGCGGTTGCCAGTCCTCAGCCAGCTCCACGCTGGATGGCTTCCTTCTTCCTCTCTTCTCCCGGCGTCGAGGAAACCGCGGTCTGGTTTTCTTCATGCCTCTGACGGCGACTTCGCAACCCGTCCTGCTCCACGAATGTGGCTTTCTTAGGGCTCCATCCCAGGCCCTCCCCTCGTGGCTCCCTGGGTCCTGTCGCGGCTTCCCTTACCAGGTGAGGTCGGGTCCCAGCGCCGTAGCTCCCGCCCGCTTCCCCACCTGAGCTCCTCACCTGCCTGTCCGGCGGCCTAGCGAGCACCTCTACCCACGCTCGCTGATGCTTCTGCCCGTCATGCCGCCAGAAATCCTGGCGTCGCCCTCGATGCCCCGTTTCCCCTCACTTCATATCCCGTCAGAGGTGGCCCCTAAATATCTCCTAAGTCTAAGCACCCTCTTCTCCTCCACTGCGACCACCCTCGGTTTGTCTTCTGCGACAGCCACGGTTTGCTTTGCCTGGATCAGCGTAGATCCTGTCCGCCTTGTCACCGCCTCTAAACTTCTCCACCTCGGGGCCAAGGCGGGTGATGTCTTCCCGGTCGGAAACCTGGTCATGGGACAGTCTTATGTATCTCCCCCACCCCTCAGTGGCTTCCTGTCGCTTCCGCATAATGACCACGGTTGCTAACAGACGGCAGGGCGCGGCCTGCTCTGCTCTGACTTGGCCCCGTGGCCCCCTCCCACCCCCACGCCCACCCTCCTTGAGCTCAGATCCCCTCCGTTCCTCACAGGGCACCGTTGAGAGGGAAAAGGGGTGAAACAGGACTGTTTGGGGAAAGCTGTGTGATCCCCCCACGCCGGGGTGACTCACTGCGACCTGCCCCGGGGCCTTTGCTCGTCCGTCTCATCGTCCCAGGATGCTCCGGCCAGTTCCAGCCCAGCCTCCAGCTCTCCTTTCCTTCTCAGGAAAGCCGTTCTTGACTCCCTACCTGCCATGCCGCTGCGGCACGCCTTCACAGCACCGCCTATGAAGCAGCCTCTGTGGTGTCACCAAGCCCGCCCCTGAGGGTCCTCGCCACTGCAGTCATGTGGCTGATGAGTAAGCGCCCCGGAGTCAGGATCTGCGTCAGGGTGTGGCCCCTCGGGTGTGTCTCCAGCAGGCAGCTCGGACCGACATGTCACAGCTAAACAGTGTGAGTGAGTGGACACGGCAGGTCACCGTCGGGAGACGCTTATCCATCGGAGCCTCACGTTTCCGCACGTCCGCCTCGTTTCTGTCGATTCGAGGGTTTCCATACGCGAACAGTCTTGGAAGATAGAGATGATGCCTTCCCAGCAAAGGACAGCGTGCCAGTGACCCGCCGCAGTGAAGACAATGCCTCCCTCTGGGGGACCGGCCGGGCGCCTCCCACCTGTCCTCTGAGGTGGACGCCTGCTTCTGTGACATAACGGACTGTGTGTGCAGGTGTGACCTGGCTCTTCCCAGATCGCCCCATGCGGACTGGGGCTCGGGTACCCAGTGGCGAAGATGCCGCCATCTGGCTGTGACTGTGAGTGACGAGCTGTCCTTCACCTCTGGCACAGGACTGTGGGTCTTCTGCCAGCATCCGTGATCGTCGCGTCTTGGCTAGAACCTCAGACCTGTCACGGTTCTGGATGTTAATCAGAGTACTTGTATTTCATTCACCCTGCGTATTTTTTGGATGTCGGTGTCAAGAACGGAAGCGCGTGACGGCCTCCGGCACCAGGCCCCGTTATTCCTGCCACACGAACTGCATCCCTGTGGTCGATCGCTGCTGGGAGGTGATCGGGAGCACGTGACGGTCTTGTCGACCGTCTCTCCTATGTCCTCTCTTGTCTGTTCTCTTTTATTCCTTCGAATTTTGTGATTTTCCCCGCTCCGAGATCAAAATCCACGTTCTATTCCCTCTCCAGTGGTCAAACTAATCTCTTCTGCAGTGTTAACTGAATTTTATAGGGGGCTCTTAACGAGGAAAAGCATTCAAGATTTAGTAACGTATAGTAGAAAAGCTGTGGATCAGAAACGAGGAGACGTCACTTTTAGATCTGTCCGGGCGTAACGAGTCGCCGGAACCTGGGCAGCTCGTGAAACTCCAGTTCCCTCACTCTTCATTCATTCATTCATTCATTCATTCATTCATTCACTCAACAGTCACTCTTCGAGTAGTTTGAACTAAGCGACGTTGTTTATGCAGTGGCCTTCGATGGGACCCAGGCCCTGATGAGGGTGAGGGGAGAACTAGAGGTGCCAACACAGCGTGAACGGCGTGACGGCAGAGGAACGCCTGGAGTGCCACGCAGGGCCTTGGGGGCGGGCACAAGGGCGAGAGCGGCAGAGTCAGCTGCTCCCGCAGCCAGGGCCTGAGCTGAGTCTGGTGGGGCAAGGGATTGGCCACAAAGGGGTTTTAATCAAAAGGAGAAAGTCCCGACAGTTCCTGGTGGCCCTTCCCCAAGCTCTGCCTCTGCAGGAAATTTCCCCCAAAGCTTTAGCAGAGAGTCCTTATCGCTTCCGGGGCCACAGCGAGTGTACCTGGCAGGAAGCCGGAGAGCGACACAGGGAGGGGCCCAGGGATCCACCTCCGCCCACAGTGCAGACTTCCTGTCTGCCAAGAGGGGATCACGTTAGGGTCCCCGGCAGGGTGGAGGTGGGAAGGAGAGTGCTCGGCACAGCCCTTGGCACGTGGCAAACATCCAAGTGACTGTGTCGAAACCGAGGGAATGATTTGGAAGTTATTTAGGCACTTTGTGTTTCGCCTCTTTGAGTACATGACCTTCTGCCCAGTTGGCCCAGGACGCCCATCTGCCTGGGGTGGGAGGAGGGAGGGGGGCTAGGAACATCTCAGGCTCTTGTAGGGAGGCACAGGTCACTCTCAGTGTGTAACGTGCATGATCGGGTTGGGCAGCGGGAGGTTAGCCTTGAAAGGCAGGATAGTATCTCGAGTTAGGAGGACAAATTCTTTCTTTCCCCATCTCGAATCTTCTCCCATTGACACTCTCATCACAGCCTCCAGAAGAAGACCAGGGCAGTTCAGGACATCTGGTGAGAAGATGCAAGGCTGTCATCGTTATTTACGTCTATGTGCGTCAATAAAAAGAGTTTAAAAGCCTCAGTGGCGGGGGGTTGGCTTCCCCACCCGGAAGCCTGAAGGAAGACAGCTATGCCGCCCCCAAACATCCCCCCTGCTCCTGTTCTTCAAAGAAGCATATGCTGGAAAATGACCGTTTTGAAAATATCCATATCTTACCAGGTAGAAAAAAATATTTACTATCTCTTACTAATTTCAGAGAGGTACAAAGCAATCCCAAGAATTTGGAAGCATTCCAGAAGCTTTTAGATGAATCTTTGGAGCCCATAGGGGCTGAGCTCACGAACAGGTCCACCGACCTACATCTTTAAAAGGAAAGTGTATCGTTTTAAAATTAGCCGGATTCCAGCCTCATCGAAATAGTATTGTGCTTCCGAGGAGATGGCACAGGGCTAGACGTGATTATTGGAAGTGTACAAGTCTGCCAATCATCCCTCCATGGGCGTTAAGGCATTCTTTCGTGTTCTTTGCTTATTTGTTGGTTGTGCAAATGGAAACGGACTCAGGTCTGAGCACCCGGAGTTGAGTGGCAAAGACC
Source organism: Pteropus medius (assembly GCF_902729225.1). Classification (NCBI taxonomy): domain Eukaryota; kingdom Metazoa; phylum Chordata; class Mammalia; order Chiroptera; family Pteropodidae; genus Pteropus; species Pteropus medius. The sequence continues at coordinate 175,895 of NW_024342466.1, forward strand.
CGACGAGGCATCTCATCTTATTCCTCTGTTTTCCTCCTAAGGGGATGACATGTGGCCGTGGTGTGCATTCAGAAGATAAGGAGACGATCAGCATTAAATATATGAGGCATTTCCTCCTAGCCTGGAAATTTGAAATGTCATTTCTTTTCTTTCCAAAATAATATTTGACATATTTCGAAAAGCCAAAAATCACCACCAGGCTTAAACTGAAAAATAACAGTGTTGCCCCATCCAACCTTAACTAAGAACAGAGGCAAACGCTTAGAAGTCTTTGCCCGTTTGTTCTGCCTTTTTTTTTTTTTTTTAATTTTCATATTTCTGAATCATAGGTTGTAAATGTAATTTTTTGAGTTGGGAAGATGAGGACTCAGTGCTTTTATGCCCTACACCCACCTCCACCCCCATGCAGTAAACACTTCTCAGAACATTCCCCCAGCTCTCTCTCTCTCTCTTTTTTTTACATTTTAAAACATTTTATTAAATTTATTGGGGTGAAATTATGTAATCACAACAATGTAAATGTCGCTCACAGAAACACCATGTTTCCTTTTGTGATTGCCAGGAGTGCTCCGTGTCGAATATTTGGGATTCTCCCTTCGGGGTACATGGTAGGACTTCTTTCCTGCTCCCTGTGAATTTAGGGGGAGTCATGTAACAAGATCTGGCCCACAAACTCCAGAGCACTTCGCCGCTGGCGTGAAATTCTCCGGAGCTCTCTGTGCATCTGGCTGGGCTCGCCTCCGAAGTTTGAGAAGTAGAACGCTCCACCAGCCTGGGTCCTTTGGGGACTGTCATGAGAAGAGCCCCTTGACAACTGATAGTGAACACGCTGCATAAGCAAAAAGTAGAATTGTATTGTTTTAGGCTCCTGCAGGTTGAGGGATGTTCGTTACCACACTGTAACCAGAGTTTTTCTAACTGATAATGCCTTCTAGAACAGATGTTTATTTTTCCTGGCAATAACAATGCTTTGTTTAAAAAGTTTGCTTAATTTTCTCTGTACTCATCAGAAATGCAACTCAGACTCTCCACTAAAAGCAGAAATATCTTCTCCGTATTCTTTATCAGTGACTCTATTAATTTCATCTTTTTTTCTGGATCTCTTCATGCAAGGGTTGATCTCTAGCCTCCTGCACAATTGCCTTCCTGGGGGTCCACTCTCGCCCTCTACTGTGGAGCGTAAGTCCCCTGCTTTCTACAACTCAGGTTGGTAAAGACTATGAGTCACTACCCCAACTTCCAGTCTCCCAGCTAATGGGTCACATTTCCTAGTCTCCCTTGTAGTAAGGTAGCTTTGTAACTTACTTTCGGCCAATGAGATGTAAGCAGTAATTTGTATGTGACCTTTCAAAAGTGTCCTTAAAGAGAAGAGGCTCCTCCTTCTTCGCCCTTTCCTTCATTAAGCTCCATGGACTAGACTGTGAGGGCTGGAGCTCTAGCAGCCATTTTGGACATAATAACAAGGATATCTTGAAAGAGTCTATGTCCCTGACAGTGGGGGCCACCAAAGAAGCCCTGGACCTCTTATCACGACACTTTTTTTTTTTTTTAATGTGAGAAATAAACTTCTATCTTATTTAACTGATATTGAATTTTTGGTCAAGTGAAGATGAAGCTGATTCAAACCGACCCTTCTATTCATTTAGCTAATCCCTTCGTTTTGGTGAAGCACATCCTCTTATCATGGCTTGGTCAGGAAATAGAAGTGACTCTATATTTTAGGCATAAAGGGTTTTATACAATAAAGAAATTGTTAAGTCATTACTTTGTGACTTTTATCAAAATTAATTCCCAATGCATCGAATAAGTCAAGTGTAAAAGGGAATCATAATACATAGGTAAATATTTATATGATTTTAAACTGGAGGAAGATCTTCTAAAGATGGCACTAGCAGAGACCAAAGACAAGTTGAGCGGGTTTAAAACAAAAATCAAATCTTTTATAGGACACAAAACACCGAAAACAAAGTTGAAAGAATAAAAACGAATAGGAAGCCGTAACTGAAACTCAGGGCTGCTGATCGAAGCTTCTCCTCGTTAACTAGGGCTTCTCACCCTTGGCACCGCTGGCATTTTGAGTGGGATAATTCTTTGTGTTGGGGACTGTCCTGTGCACTGTGAGGTGTTCAGAAGCATCCCCGGCCTCCACCCACTAGATGCTCAGTAGCGCCGTCTCCCCTGGCTGCTGACAACTGAAAATGTCTCCGGACATTGCCACATGTCCTTGAGGGCAAGCTCACCCTCGGCTGAGGACCAGTGGGTGTCACACTGGAGTGTGCATCAGAATCACCTGGAGGACTCAAAAAACCCAGGCGGCTGGATCTTCTCCCCAGGGTTTCTGATGTGGTAGGTCTGGGATGGGTTTGACAGTTTGCATTTTCAGTAAGTTCCCGGCTGCAGCTGCTGGTCTGGGCGTCACACTTTGAGAACCTCTGATCTGTACGACTTTGCTTGCAAATAAACATGTCATCCCCCTGGAAAAAAAAGTAACAATACTATTGACATTTCCAGGACATGGAAGGGTTGTGACTGCAGGCAGTCAAGGTACATCTTAACAGGAGAGTTTAGGAGTTTAGAAAGCCTGTTATCACAAAAAATTGGATGATAGCCACAAAATTTGTGGTTTATTCATCAGATAAAGATTTGGGTTACATTTGCTCTAAACTTAGTGATTTTCCCACAAAATATTACTCTAGAGATAACCAAATGAAAGAAAACAAATTCAAGAGAGGTGATAAAGATGATAACAATAAATCTTAGTCTATGATATTCATGCCCACCCATCTTTATTCAGCCTTCCTCAATTGCTTCTTAAGCTTCCTGTGATGAATTTTACATAAATTTCCATGGGCTACATATATATAAAAAGCTATGAGACGCTCTTCACTTAGTGCCACATGATTTTTAATACCTCGACTAAAGAATTTTTGTTGGAATAGCAGAAAGCGGCCGGAGTTAATGCTGTACAATTCCCGCAGATAGCAGAAAGAATGATGGACGAAATCATTACGGCCTGGATATCAGTGGATGGCTTATATTTAATCTTAGGGTTTATTAGACATGACGGAACTCTGCAGAGGCATTTTTAGATCATCACTTTTTAGTGCTAATCAGCGCCTGCTCTGCATGCCCGTTGCCAATGTTTATTGTAGGCAAGTGAATCTGAGAAATAGCAGGATCTCTGAAGGCACCGGCAGGCTCCAAGCAGATCGATAGTCCTATGCTGGCAACGTTGTTTTATTGCTGTCTCCTTAAATCTTCTCCACTCTTTCGCAATTACTTTTATTATTACCGCTCACTTAATGAGACCCTGGAGTGTGGAGCCAGATGGTGCCGATAGTTAAATCCGGAAGACTCTAATGGAACCGAGTTCAAACCGGGTTAAGAGCAATAGAATTCGAAATTTTCGTGGTCGCCATCTCACGGCATCCCGCTGTTCACCTCTTCTGCACCAGAGACGACGGCAGGCTCCCGACAGAAAGACTTGGATTAAGGTTCAGAGAGACCAAGTGTGCTCGCTCGCTCGCTCATTCATTCATGCATTGATTCATTCCCTTGTTCCTTCGGCAAAGATTTAATTATGTTCCTATCTGGGGGTCGCAGGGTCGCGTAAACGAGGCAGCCACGGTCTCGCCTCACAGAGCTCGCGGTTTCCTAGAAGAGAAAGACAACATCAAACAGAAAAGCAAGGTCACAGCGCGCTGCGACCGGTGCCAGGAGGGAAGAAGCGGAGAGCCGACATCGCGAGAGAGGATCACGGGTTGGGGTGGGCGGCGAGGGAAGCTCTCGAGGGCGCTCTTTACGCTAAGACCCAAATGATGGAAGGAGCCGATTGGAGGAAAGCAAGGGGATTGTCCTTGTTGTTGGAAGGAATAGCATGTGCCAAAGCCAATGAATGGAAGCCACTTGGTGTCCCCGAGGAACTGTAAGGACACCTGGACAGCTGCAACCCACTGAGGGGAGGAGGGGGCCTGAAATGAGGCCAGAAGCTTCTAGATGCAGAGGTGTCGCGTGGCGCCAATGGGCATTTAGACACTGAGGTTACGCGGAGATTTTAAGACACCTTCATGCCGGTGTGCCGATGCGCGGGACTTGCAGAAAGAACACTTTCTGGGCCCAGGAGGGAAACACCCACGAGCTGGATCGCACGTGAGGTCAGAAGCGTGATTCTAAACCTTTGTGCAGAGAGCAGACAGAACAGAGGCAATATTTTCATTAATAAAGTGGCCTGACGTAGTAGCGATCATTTAAAATTTTCATCACGGCATTTCCGGTAAGGCACATCCGCCGTGTTAAGTCCACCTGCCTCTCTCCTCCTCCCACTCAGGGCGGTAGCGATTCCCGGCCTCTGGCGAGCATCCTCTCTGACACTGCATCCTTCGGTCGATGGCTGCAATCCCCTCCCCACGGGTTTCCTTTCTGCTCTTTCTTCCCGGCCCGGGGCTCTTTCTTTCCTGCTGAACGCTTCTGCATCTGTCAAAGCCCAGTTCAAGACACCACCACCTGGGGACCGAGGTCAGGAGGAGTGCGTGAACTGCCAACGTCCCCGTCATCTCCAAGAAATCTTAAAGCAATTACACATCCCTTGTTGGCACTTACGTTTGCCGCGTTTAAGCAGGTGAGCTGGATGATTAGTCCATTCAGAGGTCCCTGGACCTGTGGCCTTATTCACAGCAGACGCTAAAAATTACTTATCGAATCGAATTCTTGTTAGCAGTTACCATTTATTGAGCAATTCATTTTCCAAGCGCTCTTTCAAGGCTTTGTGATTTAATCTTTATGTGATGATTAATTTTACGTGTCAGCCTGGCCGTGGTGTCCTGATATTTGGTCAAATATTATTCCGGATGTTTCTCGGAAGAGATTTTAAAGATGAGACTAACATTTAAATCAATAGACTTTGAATAAAGCATGTTACTCCCTACAACATGGATGGGCTTCATCCAATCAGTCAAAGACCTTCATAGGCAACTTAGTAGGTCTTAGTAGGCCCGAGCAGGAGGGGATTCTGCCAGCAGACTGCATCTCTTCCCTGGGTCTCCAGCCTACAGGCCCATTCTCTGAAGATTTTGGACTTGCCAGAGCTCTGGCACTGCGTTGGCCAATTCCTTAAAATAAATCTCTATCTATCTGTATATATATCTATCAGAGTATAAATTTATATATAAATACCTATAATATATATCTATCACATCTATAAGCATATAAATGTATGAAACATAAACATATAAACCTAATATATGTTATAATGTATAACATATTTAAACACGATACGTATGCAAACATCCTGTTGGTTCTGTCTCTCTGGGGAACCCTGACATCGTACCATTTACATCGTACCATTTACGCCCCCTTTACAGGTGGGGGGGTTGAGGTTCAGAGAGGCCGAGTGCCGTGACCGAGGGCGCACTCCCAGAGACGATGGCGCCAAGAATGGCCAGGTCTTTCTGAGCCACAGCACAGTACAGCTTCCGACGCGTGAATTCGAAGAATGAGAACAGAATGACCTGCATGTAACACAAACTGTATTTACCGTAAAGTATCTCTGTGTTTTGATGATTCGCGAACTACCTCGGGATTTTATGGTCCGTGAGAATCATCATATGCAAATGCCCTATTATCCAGGCGAAATGCGAAACTACCCTTAGCAGAGAAGGTTGGGAGACAGGACGGCGTGTCACAGTGTTTTATTGTATACGCCCCTGCTAGGTGTATGGAAGCCTCCTCTAGATTAAATTATCTCCTTTGCAGTTATAATTTCCAGAAAGATCTTGACATAGCCACACGCTTTTCATAAACAGTCGATTGCAAGATCTTTAGGAACACGAGCGGGAACTAACAGACAGCAAAAATTAATCATTTTGTTGAAAAGAAAATTAAAATGGAGAGAATTCAGCTGTACGTGAGGATAAACTTAAGACCGAGGAAAAACAAACTGTGCTCAGGAGTCCCCGAGTCTCTCAATATCTTTGCCGTGGGCTAAAGTCCCATGTCGAGGTCAAAACTTCAAACTTGGCCTCAAACTGGCATGCGTCCACAGGAAAGGGCCCCAGTAAACATTTGCCGTGGGATCAATCGTTTCTGGTAAAGCTGCAGACTGCGCCAGAGAGAGCAAAGCAGGTCACATTGGCTGAAGACCTGCCTCAGGAGGACCTGTCACCCCCGAGCGCACAGGTGCAGTCTCCCTGGCTCTGAACTACACTCACTCTTCCCAGAATGGAGCAGGTAGTGCTGAGGATGGTGCTAGTGTTTGTCCTTGGAACACACCGCTGGCCCTGCACAGGTAAGGGACTCAACGACAAGGCCCCCGCCCTCAACCCACGTCGCCGTCCCTCCTCGTGAACCCGGGCTCACTGTGCCCCGTGTGCTTGTGTGTCCAGCTTTCCCGGTGTATGACTACGACCTGTCCTCCCTGCGGGAAGCGCTCAACGCCTCTGTGGCCAAGGTGAACTCTCAGGCCCTGAGCCCGTACCTGTTCCGGGCGTTCAGAAGCTCCCTCAGAAGAGTAAGTAGACATGCTCCCTTCGCCATGAATCCGCCCTGCCTTCCGGCTTGCTTTCCCTTTGGTTTGTTTGTTGGGTGCACTTTTTAATTTATTTTTCCAGTGTAAACCGATGACAGCTAGTCGTCTCCTTTATAGATTTTTTTTTTTTTTTTTGGGCAGAGAAAGGATTTCATTTCCATTCTTGTCGTAAGGCCCTCCAAGCTCCTTTGGAGGCCTGATTCTTCTGCCATATTCTTCCCTCTGGCCCCATTTCCCGTTGCCAGATGTTTCTCCTCGCGCATCCTGCGTTTACAGCCAAAGTCCCCGTGGTTCCTCTTGAGATGCTTTATTAAGAACTACTCGTTTATTAGAAATGAGGCTTTTTTCAGTTCGGCAGTTCTGCTTCTAATATTTCTAGGAAATAAATTCTGGCTTTTGAGCTAAAGAAATCCACCCTCCTTTGTCAATTTAGCAATAGTCTGTTTCCTGTTCACTTTGGGAAACGGAAAGATGGATTTTCTTGAGCTTCCAGTGACTCCATCTGTGACAGGCGAAGAAAGAGACGCAGAACTATCCTTCAAAGGAAGTGGGAAGTGTAGACAGCTAGTCGCCTCCCCGTCCAGATCTCCAGGCGTTTTTACCGCCTAATGGCTCCAGCAGTGAGGGGCAGAAACGCCCTCAAAATGCCCTCAAGCTAGTTCAGGTCAAGACGGGAGGTAGGGATGTTCTATTAAGTGACAGGTCCTACAGATGGAAAATCTGTGTGGCCGGCCACGTGGGACGGGAGCAGGGGCCTGGCCAGGAGCCCCTGTCCGAGGCCCGGGGGTCAGTGCTTTCTCTGTCTGCCAGCTCACGTCGCCCGTCCCGGCCGGGTGCCACCTTAGCTAGCACTTACCTCGCTCCCTCTCTCACTGCGAAGAACACCTGGCTCGTGTCTCCAAATACAGCACGTTCATCACGACCCTTTGCTGCAGAAAATGGCTCAGCGTCCAATTTCCAGAGTCCTAGGAAATTAATTGAATTTTATGATTGGGTCATACATAGATCCTGAGGATGGTGGGCTTTCGTTAGGTGCCCAGCCCATAACCAGGCCATCGTGGTTCGGAGTGGGGCCTGGGCATTGTGGTGTGGCGGCAATGTGACATGCCAGCGGTCGGCTGCCAAGCCGAGGTGTGACTTTTTTTCTCGCAGATATGGGGCCAGATAGAGAACGCCATTCCTTGAGTCCTGCCGTATTGGTTTCTGTCTTTTGCATTTCACGAAATCCACTTGCGGTGTGGATAAATCAGCGTCCTCTTGCGGAGCTGGCAGATGAATAGTTCAAATTTACAATTGTAATTTAGCCAGTGCTCACCAAGGAAGAAATTGAGTAGTTAATTAAATGAATAAGAACAAGAGGATAGGTCCTGGGAGAGCCCATTACCGACACCTTGGCAGTCTGGCCCGGGAGGTGAGCTGGTGCGAGGCATCACCACCCAGGCCACGTTCCAGCTCGTGTGCCGCCTTGGCACCGCAGACCGGAGCCCGGATACACGTGCACCTGCAAATAAACACACTTAGGTAGGCGTGCGCGTGAGCCTTAATGAGCGTGTCCATACAAGAGAGCTCTCCGCCTGGCGTGTGCTGCTGGTCTAGCGGGAAGCCTGCCTCGTCTCGCTCCTCTCCGGCCTTTTCCGATCTCAGGCGACGTTCACCAGGCTCCTACTATGCACACTTCGTTTCCTCGCCTTTCAGAAGGAAAACTCCTTTGATCTCTCCCCGTGACATGTCTTTTCTCTTAGGAGCGGGTCGCACTTGCTCTACGGTACATAGTAGTCATGTATTTTACAAACGCTCTAAAAATGGCCCCAAATACACAGTTCCCTCCACACGAGTAGCTGCGAGAGACACACTCAGAGGCAGCAGAGTCCTCAGGAGAGAGATGAAGGCAGAGATCTCTGGCTCTTGGAAGAAGAAATGCAAATCGGCATGAAAAATGTTCCATCCCCCGATAGCCAAACAAATCAGAATTAAAATAACATGGCGAAATGGAAAAGTAACGTGAAAAAGAACTCACACTTGCACGAGAGAGCGTAATTAGGGAAATTTATCTCTGGGAAGCGATTCGGAAATGCGCGTTAAGCATATTTATAAGCACGTTAAATAAAGACATAACTTTCGATGGCATAGTTTCACTTCTAGGAATACGTCCAAAGGAGTCACGTGGTTTAGTCATGTTTATAGACGTGCGGGAGTTCGGGGGCAGAGTTCAGTGGCCTTAGGGCGAAGGGTCGGCCCTGCTACTTTATTCCTGAGCTTGCTGAGTCAGCCCGCCGGCTCCAACCCCACTGCACAGCAGACTCACCCGGGAGCTTGAAATGCTCCCTACGTCGGGAGCGGCGGTGCCTGGTTACATATCTGTCTCCCAGGGCAGGGCTCGTATTCCTACCTGTTTGTCCTCCGGGTCCTTCTACTCTGTGGCCCACTGGGTCTTACCTGTGAACCGGGATCAAATTCTCTTGCTATTGGTTTTAATTTACTTACCTCTCGGGCGCCACCTGTGAAAAAGGATGAGGAAAAATGAGGCAGCGTGACTTCGGCAACGACGGTTTCCTCGCTCCGCTGTAGCCGTCAGGGTCACTCCGACTGTTCCCTCAGGGGACACCAGCGGACAAAGGAAAGGTGGACATAGGCCTCGTGCCGAGGACAGGAAGAGAAGCGGACGGACCAGGCTGTGCTTTCGTAGAGCTCAGATTCCACCGGGCAGAGAGAGAGAGAGAGAAGGGCGAGGGGGCAGGGAGAAGGGAGAAAGGTGCCCGGTTACGCACACGAATGAAGCGACTTCAGAGACCGGGAGACACTGCACAGGACACAGATCACGTAGGCGGACGAATGGGCTGGGGCTGGGACAGCCGTCCGATGGGGCGGAAGTGTCCTTACGTGAGCTAAGACTCACCCAGTGACAAGAACGTCCAGTGAGGAGAAGACCACTGGGAGGCCCCTGATGGACCACGAGAGAGAGTCTGGCTAGAACCAAGTGAGCAGAGCTGAGGGCAGAGAAATGGGCCTGAGCTGGGAGAGTGGGCAGCCGCTGGCGGGGGCCGGGACGGCTTCAAACAAAGGAAGGCCTTGAAGGTCTTTGCATGTGTGGAAGATCTCTGGAGTTGCCGTGTGGGGTGGGCTGCGAGGGAAGAATCCGAGACAGCGCCCTCAGGAAGCCAGCAGCGATGAAAGGCAGCTGAGCCTCACGTGGGAGCAGGGAGCGGGGGGTGGGTGGGCTCGGGGACATTTGGGGGCAAAGTCACGGAGGCTTTGGGGCTCTTTGTGTCTATGCCCACTTCTGTCCATTTTTCCTTTCATATTCTTTGCGTTTCTTGCTTTTTGGCTTTCTAAATTATTCTTTATTTGCTATAGTTGATCTGATCTTTACTTTTTATCCAATAATAAGAGATTAACTTGAAAAACCTAAATCACGTGTTAGTTAGGCTTCACCAGATAGAACCGATAGAGTGTATATTCTATCATCTATCTATCTATCTATCTATCTATCTATCTATCTATCTATCTATCTATCTATCTATCCATCTATCTATTTATCTATCTATTATCTATCTTCCATCTACTTATCTATCTGAGAGTGTTTGTTTGATTGACTGACTTGGCAGGCCAGTAGGCTGGAGACCCAGGGAAGTGTTTTAGTTCAAATCTCAAAGGTCATCTACTGGTAGAATTCCTCTTTGCTTGAGGGAGGTCAGTTTTTGTTCTATTCAGGCTTTCAACTGATTGGACGAGGCCCACCCAAATTATGGCGGGTAATCTGCCTTACTCTAGCTCCACTAATTTAAACGTTAATCTCATCCAAAAACACTTTCACAGAAATATCCACAATCATGTTTGACCAAATATCTGGGCACTGTAGCCCAGTCATGATGACACATAAAATTAAGCATTACGACCATCAAAAAAGAACTGTTATGGGTCTTTCATTGCTTATATGTTTTTATTTCTCTTTGAAATAAAGAACCGAAACCTGCTCACTATGAAAAGTCAGAAAGTACAACAAAAAAGAAACGCTAAAAGTAACATCCATTATCCATTCCTCTGAGATACTCACCATGAATATGTCAGAGGATACCTTTCGGTCTCTTCATCTGTAGGTATAAAATCTATCTTTTAAGGAAAACAGGACTGTACTGAACACCAATTGTAAAGTACTATGATTCGTTTCAGCAGCCATGCTGGGTTTGGGATTTTCTCCAGCTGATTCCTTTTTGCTGAGCAGTTGCTTCGTTCTACCTTTTTTCAAACAACACAGAGCAGAAATTCACTGGCCCAATGTGAGTCCAAATGAAAAAGCGAAGCTATTAGGCTTTTGAAATCTATTTTAGAAAAAGTGCTTGAAAGTGCTTAAAGATGCAAAAATAGTTTGCAGAATCATCTTATAGTTCAATAAAATGATCTCAAAAACTCAGTTTCAGTTTTTTAAGCTCAGCTTTGGGGTCGCTGTTCGCTTTCATCGAATCGCTCTAAGGGAAATTCCTGAAGCGTGATCAAAGCTGAAGAGCTGAAAACGCTCTCCTGCTTGTGGGAGAACTTCTTATTTTTTATGAGGTTCAGATTTAATATTCAGTCTTCTAAAATTATACACGCACGTGGGAGTAACTGATGGCGAGGTTGTCTTTGTCCTACTTGTTTTCAGAAAACTCCACTTGTCCTGTGTCCTCACTCCTCATTTTGTCTTAGAAAGAGACATGACAACCCCCTTCTTGAGCATGGAGTTTGCCACTTATTTCCTAAACACATGCCCATTATTCCCACCCATAAGTGGTCTGCGCTTCTCACGGAATGTTGTCACCGACTCTCTCCTCGCTGGGCAGTAGGGTGAATGTGTCACTGCCTGAGATTTGCCAAGAGGTGAGCTGATGAACTCGAGGAAAGAGGTTTTGGAGCCTGGCGGGGGGGTGTTGTCGGTACTGGACCACGGCGGGCTCCCACCTGGTCCCCCTGTCGCTATCTTGTCCCTGCCCCAATGTGTTCTTGAAGCAGCCGTGGTGACTCAGCTCTGATCTCTTAAAACCCTCCGAGGACTTCTCATTGCAGTGAGAATGAACTCTATACATCTTACGGGCTGCAATATCGTAAGTTGCCTGGCACAGCCGCCTCTGCCACGCCCACCTTTGCCACGCCGTGCGTGATTCTGCACACCTGCCTCTGCCACCCCACGCATGCTTCTCGTCTTGCCCATTCTGCTCCGGCCACACCAGCCACTTTCCTTCTGCCACGAGACGCTGCCTCTGCTTCTCCTCACATGTGAGCTTTTACCTAGCCTTTAAGTCTCAGCTGAAACACACCTTCCTCAGGAGGATTCCTCTGGCACGTTCTCTAGAGTAGCCGCTTCCTCCCGGCCACCCCCGTTAGCATATTGTTCTTCATAGCACCATAATCTTCTGGAATGATCTCATTTGGTTTCCTTACTGTGTTCATTGTGGGGCACCCCCACTAGGATCTAAGCTGCCTGGAGCCTTTCCCGCTCTGCCTCTCGTGCTGGGCACACAGTGGGCGCTCAGTAAGTCACGAGGCTTCCGTGTCATCAGAACGCCACAGGTTCATTGGGAAGCATCCCATCCTTGGAGGAAGGGAGTTGAACATCGAGTAAAGTCATTCATAAATCAGAACCGATGAAGCAGGAAGAGGGGCTGGGTAACACTGGACCGCAGAGATATACTTACCACTTAATGACTTATGAAAGGAATTAAGAGATTCTGAAGCATTCTTTTAGGAAAAAGATACTTAAAAATACATAGAGTTGATTCTCATTCGTGGATGTTATATTCTGTGAGGTCGCTGTGAGGACTGGCTTCATAAATCCTGAATGCTTGCTTCTACGGGAATAACAGTGAGGTTCCTGCAAGTCTCCGGGCACGATATTTTCATCAAGTGGTCAAAATATAACCATGTCTTATGTGTGTTTCTGTTTAAAGACACCTTATTTATTAGCATTGAACTCACAACCAGCAGCACTGCAATTCATGCCTGACAAAGCTTATGTGACACATGGATTTTCTCCATAAGACACGTCATAGCCTTTTGCACGTAGAAACACTAGATAGCACTTCGGCAGTCACTACGCTCGGGGGCCATTTTAAACAGAAAATCACAGCACAAAAAGCAAAAAGCATGGCACACACGGGACCCTGAAAATGACCCTTGACCACATACAGCGTGAAAGCCGAAACCAGAAGGCAGAGTGTCACCTTATTTGAACTCAGTTAGGAACCTGTGCATCGAGTGACAAGGTTTTGCCATTCTGTGTGTGTCCATGAATGACCATGAAGAGACCTCAAGAATTGAAATTTGGGGTTACAAATAAATTTTAGCTAGTAGGCAGCATGGAACTTGCGAAAAATGAGGATCAATTGTAAACGTAAGTCATTAGATGCGACGCTTCCCTTGGAGGCAGGACATGAACATTCCGGTTCCATCTTCTCCCTGAAGCTTTGTGTGCCTTTGGTAAAAAGCACCTTTTCCTCTGGGCTTCGGCATGAGGGAGGGCATGGAACCAGGCGACTGGTTGCTTTATTGGTGGATGAGTCAATAACGTTTTCTCATCACACAGCATCGTGAACTTCAGAAACACATCGATGGCAAACTGATGCTTTGTTTTCCTGAAGGTCAATGTCCTGGATGAGGACAGCTTGAGCATGGACCTAGAATTCAGCATTCGAGAGACGACGTGCAGGAGCAGTTCTGGAGAGGACCCTGCTACCTGTGACTTCCAGAGGGGCTATTACATGGTAAGCGTGCTGGGAAAAGCCGCCATGCCAGAAACCTACGCGAGGAAGCGCCTCGTCTACTTCCGTGACCTGTTTCCAAGTCACACCGAGAGCTGGACCACTGGCTGGGGTGTGGCCACACTGGAGGCACCGACCGTGTCCGCCCTGTGTTGCCTGGGTGGGGACAGTGTGGCCCAGTGGTTGCAGACTCGAGCTCTGGGGTCCTGAGTGATCCCGGCAAATTATTTAACCCCTATTGCTTCAGTTTCTTGCTCTTTAAAATGGGGATGATGATGGCTCCAGGCAAAATGAATACAAAGAGGCTGACACCAAAGAAAAGTCCCAGAGACATTTCAAATTCTACTTTCAATAGTTTAAAACATCAGCTATGAGATTCGCATTATTTTGTGGTCGAGTGCTGTGTAATATCTGTCTCCCCCACTAGCTCCGGCTCACTGGGGTCGGGAATGTGGTATATTCAGTTTTCTATCCCCAGTGACCAGAACACGGTCCGATGCTCGGTCAGCACCCACCCACGGGCGGCACCGTCAGCCCAGCATTTGCTTCCCGAGGTGTTTGCGTTCCGATGTGTGAGTTCTGGGGTTTTGTCACACTATCTTACACTATCAGCTTGATTATGTCAGGGTTGCTTCCCGATGATGTAAATCCTGAAAAGAAATCCTTTGTTTTGTTATTTGTTTCATGAAACTTTCCTCTGTGACTGGTTTACAAAGGACCCAAGTGTCAATAAGCGTCTGTTTCTCATGAAATCTGAGGCTGAAGAAGAGGAAAGCAGAGTCCTTTGAGTTCTTTCCATTTCTTTCTTTCTTTTTATTTTATTTTATTTTTTTTTTTGAGCGGGAAAGGAGTCAGCACAGCCCGCTCACTGCTCATGAAGAGAGTGCTTGCTTTCCCTGGGGACTTGTAGCAAACACCTAAGGGATATTTAAATATTTCATTTGTTTCTGCTTAAGGTCTGGAGAAATTTTCATTTTGGAAAAAGCGAAATGCCTCTGTGAGTTTTTCCTTTCTGTCTGCACCATTTTGTCAGGCCCCACAGGACCGCCTGATTTCTCGAGCGGGTCCTAACCTTTCTGTGGGCTGCTGGAGATGTGACTCATTGTTTTGCATTTTCCAGCCAGCAGCTGTTTGCAGAAGCACTGTGCGGATGTCTGCCCAGCGGGTGCAGGACGTGTGGGTTTACTGCCGCTGGTCCTCCAGCTCCGAGTCTAACAGCAGTGAAGAGGTATGACCAGGGGCTTGATATCCTCCAGGACAGCCCCCCTTAGGGTCTGTGTGTCTGTGACAAGCAGACTGGTGTGACAGAGTAGCCAGAACCTCTCCCGGCCGTGGGCGAGCGTAGCGATGCTTCCTCACTTTGAATCCTCTAAGATCTTCCTTTCGACATTCCTTACTTCCTCCCGCGTGTTCTCCCTCTCCCTCTCTCTCTCCCTCCCTCCCTCTCTCTCCCTCCTCCTCTCCCCTCTAGTTCTCTCTCGATCCCTCACCTCCCCACACCCAGATTAGGAAAACAGCTTAAGGTACCAATTAGCAAACCTTCAAAGTTTTAGATCTAGGCATGTAGCTCGATGCCACTGTGGTTTGCTGGAAAACTAAGAGGGGCATTTTTGGACCCATGTTCAAAACTCTTTGCCTTCAACTTCATGATCTGTAGCTTCTTCATCTGTTAAATGCCAGGACCAAGGCCACCTGCTAGGCTGTTGAGAGAACTGAGTTGGTGAATATGACAGACCTGCGCTAGCATCCTCAGATAACAGATGGGCAGTGAATGGCAGGACATGTCTTGCCTCTTTCAATGAAAATGATTTGTGATAATTCTATAAAATTAATAAGAGTTACGTTTCTGACTTGAAATTGTATTACATATTTATTTGTCTGTCTGTTCGTTGTTTGTCTGCTTTTCTTACTAGAAGGTCTGGCTCATGAGGGCGGGGCTTATTTTTTTGTTGGTCTAGAACGGCGTTTGATTCGGGCTAGGTGTTTGGTAAGCGCTTGTTGAATGAATATAAAAAACCGAGGAGGGGATGGTCAGGAGTCCAATAGAAGGAGGAGGGAGCCTCTTGACTCTAGGGATCGAAATGTAACCGTTAAGTTATTCGTTTATTCATAACGGGGTAATATTCTCGACAGGTATTTTAAAAATGTTTTTTACCATTATACAGCCAAATCTGTCCAAGGACACCTTTCCCTACCCATATTTTTATTTCATTTTTCAAGATTTAAGTCTGTAGTGAAAATTACATTAAAAGAGCATACAATTTCAACTTCGAGAATTACACATAAAAGTTACTATCCTATATTATTAACATATCCACATTTTAAATATTTTATATGGAAGCCCATTTTATTTTTTAAATGTATTTTTCAGTTACAGTTGACATACAATATTATATGAGTTTCAGGTGGAAACATAGTGACTAGACATTTGCATAACTCATGAAGTGATCACCCCATAAGTCTAGTATTCTGGAAGCCCACTTTAGAATCGGGAAGTAATAAATCTAGAGTCCCCTGTTACAGGGGACAGGGTTATCAGTGCAGGGGGAACTTTGCACAGGCTGCTAGGACCTTCTTCACACGAAGTGAAGAACATAACCAATTGCTTGATCTCGTCCACACTGGCAACTTTGGAGGATCAACCCCCAAGTGATTTCCGGGGTGCTCTCCCCAGGATCCAATTTTCTTGG
The DNA here is from genome assembly GCF_902729225.1 of Pteropus medius. Taxonomy (NCBI): domain Eukaryota; kingdom Metazoa; phylum Chordata; class Mammalia; order Chiroptera; family Pteropodidae; genus Pteropus; species Pteropus medius. Next base: position 191,839 of record NW_024342466.1, read on the forward strand.
TCCCAAGGCATATATGAAGGGCCTCCTTTTCTAGATGCCATTAAAATATCTAGAAGGTCAGATGTGGTTCACAGCTAACGCATTCGCATGCCCATTACTCAGCTAGCCCAGATAGGACAAGGACCTAGCGTGTCATTTCAGAAGCATTTTGTTGGTACTGATTTTGTGGTTTCTATGGGAAAAGCTCGGGAGGCAGTGAGGAGCAAGGCAAACATAGTCCTGGGCCTGTGGCATTTATAGATGAGCCTGAGTGATGTCTGCTAAGCCAGGGCAAGCATTTGGGAGCACGTAGGAGAGGACAGAATATTGTGTGGGGGGCAGGGGTGCTTTCCTGGAACACCAAAGTTCAAACTGAGAACTAGAGGGTGGTGGATGTCAGGACAGAGGGGACGAGGGGAGGTGGGGGGGAGGAATTCCAAGCACGAGGGAGTTCGCTAAAGTGTGAGAAGCTGGCGGTTGAAATGAACAGAAACCCATTATGACTGGAATGAGCAAATTACAGAGAGAGGCGTAGGGGTGAGCCTGGAGAGGATGACGGACAGCTCAAGATAAGCTTCATGGGTCATGTCGAGCACCACTGGTTGATCCTAATGGCAAAAGGGCTTTGAAGGGTTCTAATTAGGTCAGTAGCGGAATAGGTGAAGGGTAGATGGGAACTAGGCAGGAGCGGATGGGGACGCTAGTAGGACAGGGGCAAGACAGTGCTGACTGGGGCCAGGAGTCAGGAGTGAACGTTGAAAGAAATGGATTCTGGTTCATTCTATGACCTTTAACGCAATTGGAATTAATTTAATAAAGGGTTCACTCAATGAACTCCTCTGCCACGTCCGATTTGGGAAGTTGATTCTGGGCAACCCATAAATCTATTGCAACTTTCTCATTGCAATGTGAAGGCCACTCGCTGTTCTTCCAATCCCAAATTTTTGAAGAAGACTCTGACATGAAGTTAAGTTAGCCCCCGAAGCAAACAAGATTTTAGCATAAACTCTCAGGTCACTTTTTATCAGCGATCAGGAGTTCATAAAGAATGGTGCGCAAATTAATGCAAATGATTTCTGAAATTAAAGAATTCTGCAATTCATAAGAATGAGAAGAAAGCAGAAGGAGATTGAAGGTAAATCCTGGAAACCCGAAAACAGATTTCTTACAAGAAACAGAAAACAAATTAGAAAATAGTCGTTAACCATTTTCAGTGAAATAAATGGTGACTCTACAAACACAAAAGACAGTAGATGGGTGAATTCCAACGCAGAACAAATACATTATTGTTGGAAGTCAAAAATAGAAGAAATAAAACTGAAAAAAAAAAAATCCCCGAGTCATGAAAATAAAGATCATTTGAAAAACGTGCAAAATATAGAAGAATTTCCAGGAAAAGGCATACAATGTAAAGAGAGATGTAAGTCATGCAGAATAAGACAAAAAAGTCAAATGACGGTGAGTAGGGATTTAGATTAAATGGAAAACATCCGGTAAAGACATAATGAGAGAAATCGTCTTGAACGTAAGAAACTTGGATTTTCCACTACGTAATTTTAAAAGGCATAAAAGCTATAAAGAAATTTGAGAAAATAAATTTCTGAATTGGCTAATAGTCTCCTCTCCTTAACCAAATAGATCTTTGAATTATGGGTAGTGAGTATTTTTTTTTTCATTTTGAAGGAGGAATGTGTAGAGGAGAAAAGGTTTCTATAGAGTGCACGAACTCTCAGGCAACCACGTGACGCCGCAGTCACCACCAAGAGCGCCATCCTAACACCCGTAGGTTGATGATTGAACTTGACTTTAGATGAATCCTTCTGAATTGGAGTGGGTAGGGTTTCAGTCAAGAGACCCCAAAACAGTTCAAAAGGGAGAACCTGAGGAAGAATAACTGAACAGAAATTCTGCGCTCAGGGTGGGAGAGGTGCCAAGTATTTCATTTATTTACTGCCTTCCATTTTAAGAGATGGAAATTTGACCACAGGTAGCCCACGCCCAAACGGGACAATGCCCTGCATCACATTCCCAGAAAGGCAGGGAAGCGTTGGCTGATGGACAACTCGGTTTAGGACCCTTCGGCACTGTCTGGGCCCCATTCATTTTCTTCTTCTCCTTGTCCCTGTCCCTCTCCTCCTCCCTCCCCCTCCCCTCCTTCTCTACCTCCCTCTCTTATTGCAGGTGACTTTTCTTTCTGTTTGCAGCAGGAAGCAAGATTAAGGGCGACACCAGGCTCATATTCTCTAAACTTAGGAGGAAGAGGGAGGGTTTCTCTCTAGTTCCGGCTGGAGATATGTCTCGGCATTACTCCCATGGGCCTGACCTAGACACGTGTCCCTATTATTTTTTAAATAACACTTTTATTGAGACATAATTCCGTACCATAAAAGTCACCCTTTTAATGTGTGCGGTTCAGGGGTTTTAGTGTATTCATCATGTTGTACAACGGTCATCACGATATGAATCCAGAACTTTTCATCATCTCTGAAAGAAACTTCATACCCATTCGCAGTCATTCTCTGCTCCCCATCCTTCCGGCTCCTGGCAACCACTCATCTACTTTCTGTGTCTATAAATTTGCCTCTTCCGGACGTTTCATATAACTAGAATCATACAACCTATGTTCTTCTGTGGCTGGCTTATTTCACCTAGCATCATCGGAGGTCCATGAAGCGTGTGTCAATACTTCGTTCCTTCATATTATTGAATAGTATTCCAACATATAGATGCTCTACGTTTGATTTATCCATTTATTAGTCAATCGACTTTTCGGTTATTTCCCTTTTTAACTATTGTAAATAATGAGCATTCAAGTGCAAGTTTTTGTGTGCACATATATTTTTATGTAATCTTTCACCTAACTGAACACATATGAAGACTTCATAGAAAATTCCAAATTCTGACCTAAACACAGTCTGTTTGCAAGTCCATAGAACAAGCTTCCATCATTCTGGTCCACAGTATCTGGGGGTAATTCTGAGTCTAGTGGAAAGCGTTTTAGTTAATTTAAACTTCATGTAAATTGCTTTTCGCCATGTGCTCTTAGACATACATGCTCGATATCATATACAGTTATTTAATATCATATATTGCCTTATTTTATTAAAAATGAATTACATGATACATCAACGTCCTCCAGCGTCCTTTGCCTTTTTTACAGTGTCTTTCCTTTTTCTCTCTTTCATGTACCGATACGTACTGGTGCCTAAATTAACGTAGATGGTTTTTGGAGATATACTGGGATCTTCCAGATGGAGAAACAGTTATCTACTCGGTAAGTTGAGATCTGTTCTTTTTAATGTTTTTCTCTCGAGACAACTTCCTATGAAACTTTCTGTTAGTGAGTCATTTAAAACTATATCTATACACAACCTTCGAACAATTACAGTAATTACATAAAATAAACATTTCCTTTTATTCCTGTTTTTTTTTTTTTTTCTTAACATTAGATGATAGCGATACAACTTCCCATTTAGGTGTCCCTTTATATCTGCACAGAGCTTTTCCATATATGATTTCATTTGATGGCCCGACGTCTCTGTCGAACAGGCAAGGGAGATGTTGGTTTTGACCTTAAGAGGGTTTCTAAGCTTAAATGCGCTTGCTCCCTCCTGGATGCACAGCCTGAGGTACAGGGTCGAGGTATGCACTACCCTGTAGCTGGCAGTTCTGGATGAAACATCATCTGACTGGCTGAGACTGAGTTCGGTAATTCTCCAGCCATGTGGCCAGAGCTCTGTGAGCCTTGGATGGGGGAGGAGGGCTCTCTTTTCTTTCCTTCTGTCACCTCTTTTGAAGTGGGATTGGTTAATGTTCTGTGTGAGGCTCAAGAGCCATTTTTTTTTTGTTGTTCCCAAGGCTTTTTCCTATTGGTGCTGACGATGGCAAAACCCTGGTGACCTCCCACTGCCTCCCTTGCTTACGAGGCATATATGGGGCATCAGTAATAGAATCACAGAACATTCTGGAAGTGGGTGGAGGGGCCTTGCCTTATAACTGGCTGTGTTGCAGGTCTCGTTCCTGACATACCCAGAAATGAGCAGTTTCATGAACGATCCCTTGGTAAGTGGTCCTGCTTTCTTCAGGACAGAAACAGGCTCTGCTTCATGAAGCCATTTCTTAGGAGATAAATCCCTGAAATACAAACTATTTTAAGTGAAAACAGAAAAATAGTACAATACTGCATAAACCCGCTTTGCAAATTATTTAAAAAGGTAATCTTGAGGTGTTAAAATGCACTTAAGAGTTGCCAGGAATCAAAGGGTCACCTCCGGCTCTGGACGTCGGCACTGACCTCTTCCCCTGCTCCGCTTGGGTGTTTTCTGCGTAGCCCACACCCTTTCGATCTCTTCTTTGCCCTCCATCCTCTACTGGACTTTGTGGTGAGCAGAGGAATTGAACGGTTAATTAGCTTCTCCCTTTTACAGATCAGTTTCTTCATTTAATCTTTGTGATAGCTCTGTCAACCAGGTGTGTCACCTGCTCATAGAGAAGAAATGACTACTAACGCGTGGCATTAATTGTATAGACAAAATGCTCACTCTGCACTACCTGCTTGACTCGGTTTCTCCTTCAGCCTTCGCCATCATCCTATGAGGCGCCACCAGCTTCCTCCCCATCCTGCAGAAGAGCAAACTGAGGCTCCGTGGGGTTCTGTAACTTGTCAGAGGCCACATGGCCAGCATAGGACTTTGATCCAGTTAGTGAGTGGCAGAGATAGGACTTTGATATAGATCTGTCAGACACTAAAGCCTCGATTTTTTCCATGCTGCTTTCCAGAAGAATTGTGAAATTCACCTTATGTTCAGAGATCTCTAGTACCATGAATAACACAGATTAAAATGCCATCGAGTTCAGCGTCTGGTCCTCATTAGAGATCCTCCAGTTCATTTGAAGTGCTAGGGCTTACGATCTGAGGCTTGATTAAAAAGTAATGCCCAAGTTTTCAACCTTTTCTAAATTGTCACTCGGGAGAATATACAGTTATTCCAACGATGTGAACACTGTTGAACATTTTTTGAACATTTCTTTTGGAGTTGCCTCCAGAATCTATAGCCCATTCTTTTGAATCTCTGTAGTGTTGGAAAATATTTGCCATTAAATTTGATTTTGGAAATACCCAAAAGATATTTAGAAAGAGATCTGATTAATCAAATCGATAAGTAACTTGGGTACATTAGTTATTTATCGCTGTGTCAAATTACCTCAGCTTAAATCAACAAAAGTTTATTATCTCACAGTTTTTGAGAGTTAGGAACCCAGAAGCGGCTTCGCTGGGTGTTTCTGGCTCAGGGTCTCTAATAAGGTTTGCGACAAGATGTTGACTGAGGCCGCGATCTCAATCGAAGGCCTGCCTGGCGCGGAAGAATTCACTTCCGAGGTTACACGGTTGTTGGCAGGTGTCAGTTCTTCATGGGCTGTTGGACTGAGGACTTCCGTTTCTCATCATATGGGCCATCCCACAGGGCTGTCTGAATGTCCTTGAAAGGTGACAGCTGGCTTTCCACAGATAAAATTACCACACACACACACACACACAGAGAGAGAGAAAGAGAGAGAAAGAGAGAGAGAGAGTAAGCACAGAGCACCCAAGACAAAAGGCATAGTCTTTTATTACCAATTTTGGAAGTGATATTCCATCGCTTCCGCATTATTTTATTAATCACACAGACCAACTCTGGTTCAGTGTGGGAGGGAAATACCCAAGAGTGTGAATATTTGGAGGCCATCTTGGAGGCAGGCTACCACATTGGAAAAATACCACATAAAATAATGTGACTGATCCTTTTTGTATGTCTCAGGAGCAAATTCCAGAGCCAAATTCTAAATAAACATTTTTTGGCCTCAAAAGCATCACTGATGCAGATGTGCAGCTATCTCAGAGACTGCTTTGAACATGACATCTTAATTCAATTCAACAAATCTCTGTGACAAGCACTGGGAAGACCCACAGAGGACTGAAAGATACATGTGACCGTCCCCGTGCTTGAGGGCTTGCGGTGGTGGCCGAGACGGATCGCACGTGGTAACAGAGTAGAGAGAAGTAAGCGTTGGGTGTGGCTGTAACACCACGCAGGGGAGAGTGTAGCAGAGCTTGACATGGGAGACGAAGTTGCCACGTCCTCGGGTGTTCTTGTGGCAGTACACGTTCTGGTTGTGCCTGTCACAATCCTTCACATTGATTTGTAGCCACGTGGTCCATGTCGTCTTAGATCTTGATGTGATTGACAGAACCTACACATCCTTTTCTATTTTTAGAGATCATGAGAAGGGTCTTTCCTCCCGGAAACGGAAGGCACTCAAACCAGTGGCACAGAGCGAGACTAAACACGGGCTTCGAGTAACGGCCTCGAGGTAAGGGGACACGGGACAAAAACATGTGTATTTACGTGGAGTGACCGCCTCCAGACTGCTGGCCCACACCTCCGAACGTCCGTGCCTCTCCACCCCCCACGGCTCTCTCCTCCCAGATCCTGCTTCCCAGCTGTCTCTTCGCTCTCGCGCCCTCAATCTTCCTCCCGTGGCTTTCGTATTTGTCGCCATCGACGTGGTCAAGGCTCCCTGCTTCGGGAGCAAACAGATGACAGATAACAAACGGAACAGCCCTCCCCTCGGGGCCGCCTCCCCTCCCAGCAGCTGCCCCTACCACCCGACCTCTGCTCAGCCTCTGGAGGCCGCTGTGGTCTAGGTTCCTGATACACCTCCTCACCCGCCTTCCCTTTTCTGTCTTTGTGCAAACTGGGTTTGAATCCTTCAGGTCTGTGACATCTGATCTGCCTTCCTTTTCTTAATCAATAATTTAAATCCTGGCGACCGTTTATATCATCTCTTAGCCGCATTCTTTCCTTCCTCTGTAGAGAACTCTGTCATCTCTTCCATTTGCCTGGCTTTGTCACTGACGTGAAATTATTTCCAAACGTACATCTCTTGCCATGCTCCACCTGGGATCCAGGCCCTGATGTCAGCTGCCCACTAGGCGCAGTTGCTGTGGCCACCCCTGGGAGTGACCACAACGCCACCAGCCTCCTCTCCAGCTCTTTCTAATTTGAAGGTATCACCCTTCACCTAACTTCTCACACGCTCAAAATGCTGGAGCATCACTGCTTCTCCTTTCCACCCGTCTCCTTCCGACATCGCCAGGTGTTCGGTCTCCCTGGTTTGGCCCACGCTTTTCCTCTGGCAATGGCCCAACCCTCCATGACCATCGCCGCGAGCTGTCGCTTGACCTCTTGCCTCTGGTCGTGGTCTCACACCATCCACCTCGCACGCTGTCCTCAGGTGTATCTGGAAATACAGAGGAGACTCTGGTCCTTCTTCTCGCTGGCCCCACATGCTCGCTTCACTTCTGGGGTAGAGCCGGGGTGTACCAAAGGCAGACCTTGAGCCAAGAGGAAGAGCAGCGTCTCGGCCCCAGGGCTGTGGGGAGGTGGAAACTCAGCCCTGGTTTTCCAGACCCCCACTGAGCGTCACTGAGTCTCTCATGGGTATAGAAATTCTTAGTTATTAGGGATTGGAGCAAACGTAGCAATGTAGTTTTGAAGGCTCCTAAGTGGTAAAGGGACATCAGAAAGGACACACTTAAAAAGAATCTTCGGAGGTATCACTTCACGTTCAGCACACACACACACACACACACACACACACACACACACCGTGCGTTAATAAGAGAGCTTGAGCTTTTGTGGGTTTTGCAGCTGCCATAGCACTGTATGCTTTAAGGAAAAAGTCTGGACTCCCTAGCGTGGCCCACGAAAACCTTGGTGACCTGGCCCTGCCCGGGCCCCTAGCTTCCTTCTCGAAGGTCTGCTGTTTTACTGGCTAATTCCTCCTCCCCATCCAGGTCTCACTCAGCTCAGTGGCGCCTCCCAAGTCGGAAGTGCGTCCCTTTGCGGGCCTCCCTAAGTCCTAATCACAGGGCGCTACCCTCGCCGGTCTCCTCTCTGCCCCACCTGTCCCCACCAGACGGCCTGGACTCGGGGCTCGGGGAACTTCCCACACCATCAGCTCCCAGTTCCCTGCACAGAGCGTGGCACACAGCAAGCACACAGGAAGTTGTTTTTTTTTTTTTTTTTGAGTGAATGATAAAATCCTTCACTTTGGATTTTTGAGATCTTTGTATCCACCCCTCCCCCAAACCAGCTAAACATAGTGTAATTAATTTTTAACTGCCGGAATTTAAAAGAAATCAACTGACTTTTTTACTAAAATAGAAGGAAAATTTGTCAGTGAGGTCATACTGGATGAAAGATGCAAATGGTAGGCTTTCTTTTGAATCTATGCGCACCCTAAAAATAAAAACCAGCTTCGTACCGAGATCAAGAAACGACTCATTATGAAAAAACGGACTCATCATATTCCTTTTTCATAAACTTAAATTATTTCTTTTTTTTTTTTTTTTTTTTTTGGTTTACAGAGCATCCTTAAGGGTAAAAAACAGACTTCTCAATGGATTGGATGTATTTCGTTTGTGAATTGTAAGCCTATATGGGGCATGAACACATATATGTATCACAATATGTATTTGTGGTCTGGTGTCTATAAAAACCGATCACATCAAAAATGTCTCTTTAAAGGCAGCCTAGACAGAAGGGTGAAGGCTGCCACCTGGCCTGGCCACTGACTGTGACTTCGGTCCTGCCTGTGTCCCCACCCTCCCGTGACCTTCAGCAGGGCAAGTGTCCGCACTGTGCTCCCAAGTTTCCTATAAGGACAGCAGGGGCTGGCAAGGCCAGCGCAGGGGTCCGGCGGGGAGGCGGGGCTGCGGGGCTGGGGTAGGCAGGCCTGGCTGCCGGCTGCTCTGCCACTTACGAGCGGGGACAGTGATCCAGCCCCTTAACCTCTCGGGCTCTGTTTCTTCAAAGGTTTATTATTATTATTATTATTATTATTATTATTATTATTAATTTTACTTGTTTTTGTCTCTACTGGACCACGCACTCCTGGGGGATGCTTTACCTTGTTATTCCTATTAATCATTTTAGTTTAACGAGAAGAATATGATTAATGATGTCTACTTTAAATTATTGATAATATCTTTTGTTTCACAATGCTAAAAATAGTGTCTAGAACGTAATAAGGTTCAGTCAGGTTGGAAGGAAGGCAGGCACGAAGTCAGGGTGGCTTCATCCTGGGAGTGACATGTTCCCCGTGGCGAGCTTCCTGGAGGAGGAGACTTTGGCTCGTGTACCCCGGAATCCTCAGAGCCTGGCTCCGTTTCTGGAACAAAACAGGAGCTGAGTAAGTGATTTTGTAGTTTAATACGCGCTGTTCCAGGATTCCTTCAGGTTGCTAGGAGGTCATTTTGCACAGCGAGGTGGCTAGTGGAAGTGACTATTTAAACAAAGAGCTCTGGATTGGTTTTCTTATTTGCTATTCTAAGGTAGGAAGCATGGCACGTCAGGTCCCAGCTCTCACGTCGCAAAGACTCTGTTTGAGGGTCTCGCGCTTTCTTGACTTTTACGGCTGGAATAGTCCAGACATTTTAGTTTCGTAGTGGCCGGAAGACCGCAAGCCACGCCGAGTGCCCCCAAAGCACAGCAGCGTGAGTGATGCGTTCTCCTTCAGGTTGGTTGTCAGTTAGTACAGACTTCTCGGACTCTTCCGCCCGAGAGCCAGGAAGGAAGCGATTCTCAGCGAGGCCCGTCGTCAATCGCTGCATGGTGAAGAGAACCGGAGTCGTGATTTTAACGATTTGTTCGACGCATGTTCACCGAATGCCCGGTTCGTGCCTGTCCCCTGCACCGGTGAAGATCAGAACTCCCAAGGGGCCTGGGTCTGTGTGGACCCTGCACGCACTTTGATAACGTAAATCTTGCAACGGTCCCGATGATGCTGTGGCATTGTTACCTCTGTTTCGAAGATGGGGAAGCTGGGGCATTGCTCTCAGGGGCGGTGTGGGCGCTGGGATGTAGCTCTGTGATGTTTGTCTGTCTCCGAGGCCCTCCTTTCCTTGCTGGTGAGGCTCTACCCCATGACAACATCTCCGTGTCTGGAAAATGGCACGAGAGGGCAAAGCGAGGGTGGTTTGTTGAAGGTGTTATGTGTCGGGTGAGGCTCGGTGTATAGTTGCCGTCTAGAAGGCAAAGCTTTTCCTCGGCCGGAAGTGTTAACGACATACGTACCTATCATCGCCTTCGTGGGAAGGGCGACTTCAAAACACTGGGCCTCTTAACGAGCTTGCTGATTTCCATGCCAGGTGTCAGACCCGTTCCTGACTTCTTGTCACGATCCCCCATGATCACCCACCTAGTGGGGGAGCCAGACCCCCCACATGAGATAGAGAAGCCCCAGCCGGTGCTCAGGACGGGGGTGGAAACCTGGCTGTGCGAGACTCTGTTCCCCGACCCTGTGCTCTGAGGCTTGCTCACGGCCCATGCCTGCCGACTACGCCACCGAGTGCAGGCCCTTCTCGTCACCGCGCTGTTCTACAGAGTCGCTGCAAAGCCTCGTTAGTGAACACCGACGGCCCATCGCTGCTCCTACGGGAGATACAGGGGGAGGTTCCCGGCGGCCTCTGGTCACAATTTACGTGAGTTTCTGTTTAAAGACACCTCATTTAATATATGTAGTTGATTTATTAATGTCGAAAGCGCTGCCACCAGCACGTAGCTCAGGCCTGAACGAAGCTCGTCTCCACGCGTTTTCTCCACGGGGCGCCTCGCGGCCTTTTGTACCTGAAACCCTGGGGACCATTTTAAACAGCAAAACCGCCAACGAAGGGGACGAAAGTACAAAAACGGGGGCACTAAGCGGACTGCAAGAAGGACACCGGTTTGCAGAATGTCGTCACTCTGCCCCACTTCAGCCGGGACACACGCGTGTTAGAAGACGCAGCATTTTCTTCTCTCTGAGCTCGTCCCGGAATGAATGTGCAAGCGCCGGGGGCACCGATTCGGGGTGACGGAGAACTGTTAGTGACTCGGCGACTTTCTGAGAATACCGAGGATCTCCGCACAGCGGGTCCCGACCCCCGGTTTATCCCGAGCTCCTCCCCAATCTCTCTCGTGTCCTGCTGATCGGGACTTTAAAGAAAAGCCGTCTGCACTTGCCGCCTCCAGTCCCTGTCAGCCCTGGCCGTCCCTGCTCTGCATCCGCTCCCATGCCGCCTCCTGGGCACTGTCTCCCCCTCTTCCCGCCGAGACACACGGCCGCATGCGACGCCGACGACAGCTCCCTTCTTTCCTGGAAGCCTCTGGCCTCCGAGGCTTTGCGTCCCCAGCCAAGACGTCCCTCTGCCCCTCACGGACCTCTCCTCTCCTCCCGCTCCCTGGCAGCGATGCGCCCCCAGCTCCGGCTGCGTCTCTCTCTCCACTCACCGTCCCCCGTCTCCAGGTGACCCCCGGCACCCCCGGGACTTTGATGCCCGCCTGTCTGGGGGTGGCACCGACCTCTACTTTCACTGGCTTCTAGGCTAGAGCTCGATTAGGGGCGGGGTGCCACATACCGCCATCGGCTCTTCTGCCGCATGCTCCAAGGACAATTCTTCCCTTCCCAACCTATTCCAACTCACCTTCCCGGGTACCCAGACCCCAAACAAAGCCATCCCGGCCCTCGTCCCTGGCCTCAGCCGACCAGCCGCCGAGTTCTGCTAGCCCTTCCTCTGGGATGTTTCCAGCTCCGCGCCCTCCTCTTCATGGCCCGGCCTCCTCATCCTCTCTAGCCTGCTGAGGTCGGCATCTTCCCGACAGTCTCATCTTGGCCCCCTCGAAGTCACCTCTGCCCTGTCGCCAGAGCACGTTAACACCAGTCCTCACAGGTCAAGGCCCTGCCCACCCGGAGGGAGGAGTCTAGACTCCCCAGCGAGTGAGACAGTTAGAGCGGGGCCCTCCTCACACGGGCGTGGTCCCTGTCTGTGTCCCCTGCTCTCTCTCCTCTGCTTCACATGGGGGAGTCACATGGCTGACTAATCCTCCGGTCCCCCGGTCTGGGGCTGACCCACATTGCCAGGTCCCCGCCCCCAGCCCACCTGCAGAGTCTAGCCGACCCGTCTTCTCCAGGCATCCTCCTCCATGGGGCTCCGTACACATGGGCCTCCCTGCAGTTGCATTTGATGTACTGTACTCGACTGTCTTCCCACTGGTTCGTGATTCCCTCCCTCAATCCCTCCCTTCCTCCCTCCTTTCCTTCCTTCCTTCCTTCCTTCCTTCCTTCCTTCCTTCTTTTCCATTCTCCCTCCTTTTCTTCCTTCCTCCCTTCCTTCCCTCCTTCTTCCCTTCCCTTTGGAGATCAGGGCTGTATCTTACTGATCTTTGTAACCCCGCAATAGACACTCAATGCAGACATGTTCATTGAGCGGATGGATGGATGAAAGCATGACTATCCCTACCTCCAGCTGCCCGTCCTCGGATGACCACAGCTGAGGCCACCTGACTCCTTTACTGGCTTGACCGGTCCCGTCCTCTCGCCCTCCCACCAGCTGGCTCAGGTCGACTCGAGTCCCAGCGCCTGGCCGTAGCCTTTCTTCAGGGCCTCTCGGGCCCTTCCCTTTCTGAGACTGATCTTCCTTTCTGGGGCCACGTCTCTGTGTCCTGGACCCAGATCACCGCCTCTCCTCCCCATGGATGTCTCTCACCCCCTTTTTATTTGCTGTTCAAGGAGCTGGCCGTGTTGCCTAGTCGCTCTGGTGTCTGGTGCCATCTTGGATTCCTCGTTGAACGGCGCCCAGGAATCTGGGTCCTGCGGCTCTACCGCAGAAATGTGAATCGCACACCGCAAGGTCTAACCTCTTCTCTTTCTCTCTCTTAACAGCAAAATGCGTTGGAAGGAACAGAAGTTCCAGTGAAGAAAGAGTCGTAATTTTCCCTTTGATCCGTTCCAGTCCTTAATAAATGTCTTACTTTTCCTCTTTCATTGCCTGATTTTTTTAAAAAAAAAATAGGAATCACTAACAAATTTTAAATAAGAAGCTCATATCATGAGATTAGCATTAGCTAAGAATTTTAGGAGTGAAGACTCACAAAGCGGCCATGTTTAGCGCAATGATGTCAAATGGATGTTTTAGATCGATAGTCATTGATCGTAAAATCTTTTTTTCTTAAAAAAGAAATCAGTCCCAGGTGGCTCAGTGTCAAAGAGTGTCTTTCCTTTTGTGACTAATTTTAATTTTTAAAAGAAATTATCTGGTGAGTAAGAGATGAGAAGCCAGCCTCTCCCCACCCACCAAAATGCTGTCCTTGCTTGTTTAGCTTTGGATGTCTCAGTGTAGGAAATCGATAGCCAAAGCTGGCTTTTTGTCAAAGCAGACACCGCCAGGAAAGTACCCAAGAACTGAGGTCTGTGTCCCCAAGCCACACGCTTAGAACTTTGCTCCAATCTGGTGCCATACCTGGAGCCAGGACTTTAAGTGGCCAGCCCGCTGCAATTGGAAGATGTGAGAATCACCACATTGGAAGGCGGTCAGTCCCTCAGCAGCGAGGCTGAAGCCCACATCACTTTCTACGGTTTTCCACAAAGATGTCGGGAGTCCTTGAGAACTCCTTTCTGGATGGTGATACAGTAAGACGTTACAGGTCATTTGCACTTTGATTTAGATTTGGCTATTTATTCCCGCTCTATTTATGACAGCTTTTAAATGTCTGACACGGCTAGTGACCTCACTCCCCGTTGTCCATAAGTTTTAGAACTTTCCTGGATAGTCCCAAAAATGCTTATTTTATTTTGACTTTAAGATCAATTTGTCAAGTTACGAAAAAAAAATTATGTTGGTATTTTAAATCGAATTAGTTATTTAAAATTTGTAGATTTATTTAGAAAACATCTTTAGACTTTTGAGTTTTGCTCTATAGGATATGACTTTGGGTGGCGAACATACAAAGCAATATACAGATGATGTGTTGTAGAATCGTACACTAGAAAGCTATATAATTTTATTAACCAATGGCACCCCAATCAATTTAATAAAATAAAAAAAAATAAGATATACATTTCCATTTACTGAAGACTTCTTTTATGTCCCTTAACAGAGTTTAAGAGGTGTGTGTGTGTGTGTGTGTGTGTGTGTGTGTGTGTGTGTGTGTGTTTGGCATAGTTCTTTTAAAATTTATTTACTAGTATATACTGGTATATTATTTTTGTTGTCATAAATGAGATCCTTTGTTATTATGTCTTATAATATAAAGCTAATATATATAAGGTTTTTGGCCTGTCTTCCTACTAAATTCTCATATTGTTTTTAATAGGTTTTCAGCTGATATTCTAGCGTAGTCCATGGATATGTATAACTTTTGCAAATAATATTAATTTTGCCTTCTCCTCCTCAGTTTTCGAATGTCACATCTTTCTTTTTCCTATTTTTTTTTTAAAATATATTCCAGCGAGGGTAGATAATAGTACAATGATATGTCTCTCTGTCTCGTTCCTTATTTAACATTCTAAGAAGCATTTTCATGCTTCACCATCAAGTACAATGCTGGCTTCCGGTTTGGCGTAAGGGGCGTTTATATATTCAGTCCCTTTAAGATTGTATCTCTCCTTTCCCTGTTATGAGTTTATCACATAAATATATACGGAGCTGTATCAAACATCTTTTGCAATTTGTCTCTTTTGAATTTCAGTTTTGGAATTTGGAATTTGTCTTTCTTCTTCGACAACAAAATATGGCAAATTATGTTACAATGTTGCTTATACTGAATCATTTTTGCTTTCTCGGAACAACCCCCCTGGGTTATGATTTACTATTCTTTAAATATGCTGCTGAGTCTAGTGGTCGCTGTTTCATTTAGGATGTTTATACCAACATTCATAAGTGAGAGTGACCTGTAGTTTATTTTTGTGCTGTCTTCATCTGGTTTTGGTATCAATGGTGTGACACCCAACATATGTTTACAATCTCTACATAGCATCTCTCCCTGCCCTCCCAATCCCCTGGTTTAATAAAGGAGCATCCACAGAAGGCAAGTGGGATTTCTTCTGTGGTCAGAATAGGATATCGACCACATGTAAAGTAAATGATATATTTCTGTCACGTGCCAGTCTCTGAGTTTGCTAGCCTTTCCCAAGCCTTTTTGCCAGCACGTTTCTTCCTCCTTCTTCAGGAGAGAGGGAATAGCGATAAACTATGTCCAATCCCTGTTTAGCAATAGTCATTGGTCCAGGACAGGAGTCGGCTGGATCATGTATCTGGCCAAGGAACTGTCTGGTTTGGTCTGTAACTTTGTACATCTGGGCGTTTGCGCGTCAGCAGAAAGACAAACTCTCTTAGTGGGGACATGGGCTCGTTGGCTGTGGGCAGCAAGAGGCCTCACAAAAGATGCAAACTGAGGGTACAGTTCCCACACACCCCGTATGCTCAGCGGCGTTTGTTCTAAGAACAGACGTGATCCGATTCCTCCAGGCAAGAATTCAAGTGAATAATTTTCTGTTCCAAAAGAGACCTTGTGGCTTTCCTTTGGACAATGCATACCTGTCTTCCCAACTGCCACCTCTTTAGAAATCACCCAAGACAAACATCTGCAACCTCTCCATAAAAATGTCACCATGCCACTTGGAGGCATGCAACCCAACAATTCTGGCCTCTCTCCAGAGGCAGGTGTGACTGGAGCCAAGCTGTAGGGAGTGACTTTTTATGAGAGAATCAGCAGCAACTTGTCAAGCACAGCGATGTAGCATTACTGGGTGCCCCTGGGGACGAGCACACATCTCTGAGCATTTACCTTCCCTGTCCCTTCGCAACTTGGATTAAAAATTGCCCAGAGTTCAAATATTTAATGTTCTTCCTTATTTCCCATTCCTGGCGTGTCTCGGGGTAGTGTGGCTTCTTGCCGACCTGTCCCATGCCTCCCTCATCCAGGGTCACGTGCGAGGAGGGCTGTGCTTGCTGTCAGGTCCTGCTTCAGCCTGAGAATCCACCGACGTCCTCTGTGCATTTGGGCAGCTCTCTAGAACAGTCCGCTTTGTGTTATTTTCCTTTCTGGATTGCAGCAGGAGATCGTGAGATCGATTTCATACATATTTCATGATACGTGGTCTGATTTGTTCAGTGATGATGGGATTTTAGTGGCTCGGGGAAGAATCCTTCTACAGAGTGTTCTGCTCTGCAGATGCCAAGCCGCGGTCTTGCGAAGCGAAGCCGAGATCCATCAGCTCTGCATTCCTGGAACGCGGGCTTCCTCCCTGCTCCATTTTCTTCCTATCTTCCTCCGTGGTCCGCCACGCGGTCAGCCTTCTGCAATCCAAGGAAGGCAACACTGAGGATTTGCCATCGCGGTCAAGTGTCCTGTGTGAAGAGCCCTGTTTCATGTGAGCAGTGGATTTGAGGGGTGTGCGGGGTCCACGGTGGGTGAGTGTGAGCGGGGTGAGCGGGAGACCAAAGGGGCTGCAGAGGTAGCAGGCAGCGGTGGGGGCTGGATGGGTGAGTTCAGGGTCTAGAGACCCCAGGGGCCTAGAACACGGTGGCAGCTGGAGCCCCCTGGGCTTCCTGGAGGTGGTTGGCTACACTGGCCCAGAGTGAGAGTCCAACACCCTTGCTGTACTTTACAGTTTCCCTAGCTGTGCCCATGGGCAAGGGGCCTACAAATTATGTTGCATGGTCACGAGCCCAGCCACTGTCGCCATGGTAACAGCTGGGGTTACTGGTCTATGCAGCACACGGAGTCTCTAACTGGGCTCAGGCGGCGAGCTGCGGGGGCTACCGGAGTCATACGCACACAGGTCAGCAATGGTGGTCAAGAGGCATTAGACACATTGGAGAGGTTATGACTTCAACCCCTCCTGGGAACTTTGAGAGACAGAGTCACAGATTTAACGTGAGACAACCTCCACTCCCACCCCACGTTCCCTGGCCAGAGCCGTCTCAGCCGAAGACCAGCAGGATGGTTCTGCCTCATCCCTGGACTCTTGTGGCTGCTCGTCCCGAATCCACCCACGCACCGGCTCACCCCGGCAAGGGGTGGGCTCCCCAGTGTGGGAACCGGTCCTTCCGGAGACGCCGGTTGGCAGAGGCAGAGAAGCCCTCCACACCTGCTCGCTCTGGTGGGTTTCCCACCCCTGCTTGTTGACGCGGAACAGCGAGAGGTCGATGAGAAGCCGCAGGTCCTGGACCCTCAGATTTCTCGAACCCGCCTGCCTCAGTCTGCGTGTTTGCGCCCCCTCCCCCCAGCTGTCGCCCTTCCCCCCTTCGACTCCACCGTCATCCTCTCTCTTCACATCGCGAGGTCTTCTACACCAGCCCTGGGCGGGGCCCGTTTTGTCCCTTGCCCAGCTCAGTCTGTCCCTGTCCCTCCTGCGTTCTTGTGCCCTTGGGAGGCGGGAGGCGGGAGGTGGTGTGGTGTTCGTCTTAACATCCGTGTCGGCTCCCATGCCCCCTTGCCTTGGTAGGAGGTGGCTTTGGCCATCCTCGTTCCATAATCCAAATCATGCAAAGTATCGACCATCTATTTTCTCTTATATCTTCAGTCGGTGTTCGCGTGAGCTGAGCTGTTCCCTCATTTGTCTCTAGCGTTTTGTTCTGTTTGAGAGGTCGGCCTTTTTTATTTCAAACGCCGTCAACTCATTTCTAAACTACGATGTGAACTTGACTGTGTGTATCGTGAATCGTCGGTTTTTTAATCAATATTTTTCTCACTAATAAGTTTGCCCCAACTGAACCCTTGGGGCCGTGACGAAAAGGAAATCCCTTTTATAAAAAGATCCTGAACCGATGTCGTGGGGCCGGCCATTTTGGGAGGATTTTGGTTTTTATAAATATAGTAGTTTCCTATGGCTGCTGGAGTGCAGACTGAGCATCTTAGAACAGCACTAATATATTACCTTACAGTTCTGAAGGTTAGAAGTTCAAAATGGGTCTCCCGGGGCAAAATCAAGGAGTTGGCAGGGCCGCGTTCCCTCTGCAGGCTCTGAGGAGAAGTCGCTCCCTGGCCTTCTCCAGGATCGGGTCATCCCTAGGCTCATGCCACCTTCCGCCGCCTTCAAAGTGGTATCTTCACCTCGAGATCTTTAACTCAATCACAGCTGCAAACCCCTTTTAGCTCATAAGGTAACATGTTCACAGATTCTGGCGATTTGGGTGTGGACACATTTGGGGGTCCGTTGCTCAGCCCACCACAGTGACCAAATCAAAACGCCAAATAGCGCACGTTGACTGAGCAGTGCAGATTGGTCAGGCACTCTGCATGTGTTTCGTCATTTAATTCTTAAAATGACCCCTCTGGGTAGCTGCTGCTACTACCCCAACTGGACCGACGAAGGGACGATGGTTTAGAGAAAACTCGTCCCGGTGCTCGTAAGGGGCAAACCGGTGGCCTATATCTCAGCTCTCTGAATTCTGCCTTCGGTTCCTTAAAAATAAAATATAAAATATAAAATAATAAAATAAAATAAAATAAAATAAAATAAAATAAAATAAAATAAAATAAAATAAAATAAAATAAAATAAAATAAAATAAAATAAAATAAAATAAAATAAAAAACATAACATAACATAAAATAAAATAAAATAAGCAATAATTAAATCTTTAGAAAGGTAATCGATAGGTCTGAAGTTCTCTCAGGAGACATGAGGCAAAGAGGCCGAGAGCCAAACTGTTGGCTGGCTGGATCCCTCTGGCCACCAGATGTCACCATGCGTGCTTCCTACAAAACCATCCCAAGCCCCCTCTGAGGTCCCACCTGCCCTCTGACACCTGTGCACTGGGCGAGTCCATGACAGATTCCCTGAGCTGGGTTCTCTGAATTGGCAGCGGGGACACCCTGAGGGTGGAGGGTTGGAGGAGGATTGTTTTACCCCAAAGGACCTTGTTAAACACACATGCTATTATCCATCTCCCTTCTTCCCTGACTGAAGGCCTGGACTCCTCGGCTCACGACAACAGACAGCAGCTGGGGCTCCTTCCTAGTTGTCCTTTGCCCGTGACCCTGGCATTTTTTGCTTTCGTGTCCAAGTAGACACTCCCTTGGCTACCACTCAACAGAAAACTGGCATCTCTAAAAGCCAAACAAAACCAGCTTGAAAGAAGAAACAAAATCAGTGAACGGACAAGAGTCCGAGCCTTTCATCCTCTCAGCAAGGCGCCTGCAGGTCACGGCTGTGTGGACGGAGTGGGGGAGTGGGGAGAAGCCGCTGTCTCTGGGCTCCCGGGCTTGGGGCTCCCGGGGCTTGGGGTTCCGAGCCGTGGACACCAGGTGCCAGAATTTGCTCTGTGCGCCTCTGTGGGCTGGTGGCACGGAGAGCAGGCTTCCTGCTCTCTCCAGGTCGCAGTCCCTGGGTCTCGGTCACACTGGGAAACGGTGTCATTTGCTGCTGCTTCAAAGGCAGAGCTGGCGCGGTGGCAGCCAGTGCCGAAGGCTGCCCGCTCTCTCCGCCTTTCCTCCCTCTCCTGTGTCCCCTCTCTGGGCCAGGTCTGCCGGGACATCAGATGGCTCAGAGGGTAGGTGCGGTCACTGCGTCCCATTCCAAGGCATGGATCCGGTTACGGACATTCTGTTCTCAACTCTAAAAGTTAGCTTTTGTGGAAGCAAACCCTGCATTTTCAAAAAGCATTATAAAAGGAAGCATTACGTTAAAAAAAGAGATAAAAGTCACCCCAAATCCCGCCACGTACATTAGTCTCTCGAGTGCCCTTTAGAATGTATCATGCAAAACTTCCTCTGCCCAGGAATGAGTTGCTGGCCGCCTCTCCTTCCTCTCTGATCGCTCTCAGATAATAAGAGGCTCTCCGGTTAGTTTCAGTCCTAAAACAGAATCACGCCTTTGATTAGAACAATGCCAGGTTACAGAGCATGCGTGCACGTTACACGCTGTTGCACACGTATGGGCATACGTCCTATGACACAGGCAAAGCTCTGAGGTGAGAATCGTCGTCTACTCTCCTGTCCCAGACACATTCAGCGCTGTCTGTTGTCACAAGCAGAGAGAGGGGACTGCACAGTTCTTTGGGGTCTGGGTAGATTTGTGCCCTGGAGCCGGACTCACGGTAAGGCTGCTTCCTCCGCTCAGGTTCTTTTAGAAATGCCCTCTGCTCTCTTCTCGTTTGTGTTCCTTTGGCCCTGGGCCCTGAGCAGACTCATTGCAAATGGTCCCTGTGACTCCGTGCTCAGCCCATCTCCCTTCTCCAGGCTTCTCACCCTGCCCCGCAGCCACACTGGATTGACTTAAGAGCACCCCATGCCAGCTGCCCTGGGTTGAACAGCATCCCCTAAAAATTCGCGTCTCCCCAGAACTTTGGAGCGTGACCTTATCTGGAAATAGGGTCTTTGCAGATGTAATTAGTTAAGATGGGGCGGGCCCTAATCCAGTGACTGGCATCCTCCCACGAAAACAATGACAGAGGCAGAGGGAATGAGTCCGTGTCACATGCAGGCGGAGACTACAAGCCAAGCAAGGCCCCCAGCCGCCGGGAGCAAGGCGTGGACCGGATTCCCCCTCAGAGCCTCCAGAAGGAGCCGACCCCGCTGACATTTCTAGAATGGCGAAGGACAAGTGTCGTTGTTTTAAGCCGCCCATTCGTGGTACTTCATTATGGCAGCCGCGGGAAACGAATGCACAGACTTTTCCTCTATTAACTCACAGGGTCCCAGGACACACCCGGGCATCGTCTGCCTCGATGAATTCTGGAAGGCAGGCTGGTCCCCAAGGGTGGCCCTCGCCTGGCCCTGCCCGGTCAGCTCTTCCCTTACCCTCTCCATTCCCTGGTGGACTCGATCTGCAGTCCATTTTCTCCCTCTTTGTGGACGAAACACCAGTTCTCAGTGTAACCCAACTTCATCTTGACCGTTCTCTGGGAAGAGAATGGAACCTTGCAGCCCCAAGTGAGCAGACACCTGGAGCCAACAGCAGCTGGAAGAGGCAAGAAAGAGGTCCCCTCTAGAGCCGTGGGTGCGGCCGTCCCCGCCGACACCCTGGCTGGCACCTTGATTTTGGACTTCTGGCCTCCACAAGGGCGAGAGAATAAATTCTGTGGTTTAAAGTCACCCAGTCGTGGTAATTTGTCATGACGCCCTGGAAACTACCACACTAATTATATTATAAACGTTTCCCCATGTTATTAGACGCCGTGGTAATTATTTTTAATGATAGCACACCATTCTGTAGTATAAGAAAGCCAATCAACACTCTATTGTAAATGTTTAATATTTGAAAATTGAACTAACTAAATAATAAGGAATTAGACGCACTCGAACGTACATTTTGAGATCCGGTAATTTCCTTAGGAGGGTTTCCTAGTGGCGGAGCTACTGGGTTGAGGGCCGTACCCTCTGGTCTACCTGTGCTCTCCCTGCTGGAAGCTTATTGCTCAGAGCCTGTAATTTCCGTAAATATTATTTTCTGCTAGCTGGTACAAGACGTGTAATAACCCTATGACTCATTTCTGTAACAATACTTACAAATGCCATTCTCGTGAGAGTGAGAAGCTCTTCTGAAAACCAGGCCGCCCGGTACTTAGCCTGTCTGGGTTGCCCGTCTGACAGATTTTCGTCCCAATTAGCTCATGCCCCTCAATTTTGGGGCCGGTTGTGTATGAAAGGTGCGTTTCTTTGTGCTTGTTCTTTTATGGGTCTCAGCTCTAAAACCAAGTCCTGAACAGCAGCAGCCTGCCATCCTCAAGCACCGAGAACAAACGTGCTTTGGGTCAGTGCCCCCTCTCTCTCCAGTACTTAGCAACCTAAACGCCAGAGCTGCTGGAAGTCCTGTCAGCCCAAGGCATCTCTGGGCATCTTTGTTCTAAAGAAATCAGCATAGAAGAAGTTACTGAAAACTATTTGTATCTAGAGTCGCAGGATCTGGGGTTCAACTTGTATGTGGCCAATATCTAATTATTTTTACCTGGGGAATGTTTGTATCACTTGACCCTGGTGACGTATTCTGGGCAGAGAGAGTAGTGGGCTAAATGAACTCTAGCAGTTTTAACATTCTCTCCTCCTGCAAGTGTTCGAATAGCCCATTCGAAGGGCCTCGGCGGGTTCGTTTCTAAGAGACGGGGCAAACGTGTGTGAACGCCATCAAGCTCTCCTGTGTGCATCACTCGAAGGTGGCATCTGAAGTTAAGACTTTGCCAAAATAGCAGTCACAGAGAAGATCTTGACCCTATTAAACCGATGCGATTGTATCAGGAGCCTACTGCATTTACTCAGTCGAATAAAACATTTGATTGTTATACAAACTACTATCTTGATACACAGGTTATAATTAGAGACGATAACATAAATCATGGAAATATCACCTAGCTAGCTATCATGTCTCATTTGTAAGTTTATAAGAGACCGTGGCCTGCCATAAACTTATAAAAGATGCCTGTGTAATTCTGACCTGGAACCTGAAAATGATTTAAAAAACTTAGTCTAGAAAAAAGCTGATGAGTACAACCAAATAGGAGATTCATTATTAGTTTGGCCAATTCCTATTGAATAATACGCCTTGATTCTAAGAGAGAAACCCAAACATACACACACACACACACACACTAAAAAGTACGAAACAGACGCAAAGTAGCATCTCCGTCCTCGTCCTCTTGGCGTGTTTAAGCCAGTGCTGCTCCTTCAGGAAGAGAGAATGGCAGGTGCACCAGGAGGAACGGCCGTAGCATAAAACCATCACAAAGAAGATGATGTTTCCACGTAACACCTTTTTGCGGTTCACGAAGAGCCAACGGACACCGGTCTCAAGTTACGCACAGCGTCGCCAGGAGACCCAGGGACAATTTAGTTAAACTGTACAGAATTATTTGTCTTCGGTATCGTGTGGCTATTTTGGCTTCCTTGATATTTCTGTTGTGATCCGTTTTTGTGATTTCGTAAAACTCGTCGAGTCTTTAGAATTAGGTGGAACTTCAGAGAGCAGCTGCAGCAGAGGCAGGGGAGTGTCCCCTCTCTCTGGAAGGCCGGCTCAGGGACACCTCAGCCATCTCTCCCAGGGACCGGTTGACCAGCAGGCTTGTGACCTCACTCTGGCCGGGGCTGAGTGAGGGAGAGTCAGCGGGAGGATGCCTGACACATTTTCTTGCTTTACGGGTATATCTTTCTTCTGCAAAGGTGAAGTCGACACGTTGCAGAGGGCAGAGCTGAGAGAATCTGAGACATGGCACGGAGCCGGTGGGTTTAACTAAGCCTCGACCCTGTCTTATACCTGGGCTTCCAGAGCCAATCCATTCCGTATAGGTTAAGGCGTTTGGGGCAGGCTGTATGGCAAGGGTCCCAAGTGTGGCATGCTGTCTCATTGGGATCATCTCATCTTATCCTGGAAACCAGAGGCCTTCAGGCCACGGTGAAGGGCTTGTCTGAGATCCTCGGCTACTTACAGAAAGACTGGAAACCGGGCTCAGCTTCCCAACAACCTGCCCGTAGCTCCCCATCCCACAGTCTGCTTAAGGTCGAGAGGGCCTTCTACATGCCTTTCCAGATGCACCATGCTTTGCGGGGATCAGTGGACTTCTCAGGGGCGTGGCTCTTTAATGTTCAGAGAAGATGGATAACATCAGAGGAACAGTGTTTGTCTGGGAGACCAGAGCCTGGTGACCCCACTTACTGAGATCCTTCTTGGTTCTCGCTCAGGCACCACGGTGCCTGCCTGGGAGGTAACACTGTTGAGTGTTGCGATCGACGGGCCTGGTTCTCGAAATGCCTCCAACGAGGTGTTCTCCAGTGAGACTTTGCCTCTTGATTAGAACATTTCTGCTCACTGCTGTCGTGACATTCAGAAAGGGCTTCGGTTTCCTGAGGACACCTAGCACACAAACGCCTCCTAGCTGTGCCTCTAAAGGAAGAACAGGGGAGGTCTGCTCTCTGCCCCTGTGTCTGGACTTTTTCAGAGAGCGTGGACCTTCTTTGTCTCTCTCTTCTTCATGGCTTCCACGATCTGACTCCTGACTCCACCCCCGTGAGGACACCTTTTTGTGCTACTGTTCTAGGTATTATATTAAGGACAAAGGTACTAGACCACGAATCGGACAGCCTGGCTCTAACTCCTGGAAATGACCTTGAGTAGGCCATTTCAATGACACTCTGCAAAACTTAGTGTCCCCAGGCCCTAGCTCATCTGAAAATAAAGATAACAATGCCCACGAGCACATGTCCCACCCGAGCTGCCCCTCCAGCCTGTCCCACCTGCACCAGCTGGGCACCCACTCGGCGAAAGGCACAGCACCAGGGAGGAAATACGGATGTACGTTGTGACGCGTCATCTAGATGTAAGGTCTTGTCGCCACCATAAAAACGTTCGCCTGGAAACGATATCAAACATTCGATTACTTCTTCAACTCCTGTAGCCTTCCACGTCCATACACCTCGCGTAACTGGCATTAGTGGTAGAAACAAAATGCCATCCTTTTGTGCCCTGCCACCTTCCTCCACTGGAGAAGAACCATGGGGACAGGAAACATTATAAAGGTCATCTGGCTGAAGCATTTTTTTCTACGGTCGTGCGTCACTGGGTTTTCTGAGTGCTGGTTAAACATTATGGATGATTGATGTCCCTGACAAGTCTCGCTTTTGTTTCCTATTTAATCAGTCACACATGAATCAGGGACAACACAAACCTTTACTCTCTGGGAAAGATCTTCGTCAAAACAGATTAAATTGTTTCTGAGTTGTTTAACTCATCATGCAGTTAAAAGCGCCCTTGTGTATATTATGGGTTGAATTCCACCCCCAACCAAAAATAAATAAATAAATTAAAAGATAGGTAAGGTCCAAACCCCCAGCACCTCAGGCTGTAGCCTTGCTTGGGTGATAGATGTGACTCTTTAAGCCGTGATGAGCTCATACCAGAGTACGGTGGGTTTTCATCTAATGGCCAAGTGGCGAAGGCACAGATTGGAGCAACACAGCTGTGAGCGAAGGACCAGCAGGGAGTCGGAAGGCAGGAAGAGGCGGGGAGGGTCTCTCAGGTGTCAGCGTGAGCGTGACCCTGCCGACACGTTGGTTTCAGACTTCCAGCCTCCGGATCTGTGAGAGGGTACCTCTCCATTGTCTCATGTGCCCCCGTTTGTGCAGCTTTGTTATGGCAACTCTAGAAAACGAATGGAGTGTATAAGAATGTTGGGAAGAGGAGGTTTTCCAAGTGATGCTGGATTAGTTGTCTGTTTCTGTGGAACAAATCACCTCAACTTTGCAGCTTACACGTAATTTTTATCTCAGTTTCCATGGGTCGGGAACCGGAGGGTGGCTTAGCTGGGCCCTCTGCCTCACTGTCCCTTACAGGTTGCATCCAGGTGCTGGCCAGGGCCGAGGTCTGATCTGAAGGCTTGACTGGGGCATGAATCACCAGCTGTAGGTGGTGTGAAGGTACCTGGCACCTGGTCTCAGCTGTAGGTGGTGTGAAGGTAACTGAGGAGGCCCATGGGTGGGCCCCGGACACCAGCGGTGCAGGCTCGTCTGTCCCCAGGTACTAAGGAGAGAATGCTCTTCTTGGTCTAACAAGCTAAGTCTTTAGAGATAAAAGGATTGAGTATATTTCTTGATATCAATGGCTGCCTCCATTAAGACTACACGTTCTGTCGTCTTTTTTGGAGCTCATATATTTTTGAAAATGTGATGTTTTCGATGATGCCAAAATAGGTTGGATCGAGGATTGAAGAAATTAAGCTATCTGATCATGCTTTTTGGTAGTATCTTAGGGAAATCAGTGGTGACATCTCTATCTCATCAAATACTGGGATTGATAAGAGCCACATACTGACACTTAGGACAAGTTTATTATGTGACTGACACTGGGTTACATACTTTTATTTACATACTCGATTGCTGTCCAGAGAAAGCCTATTAATGCATATATTTATACACTCTTTTAAATATTTATTGAGCATCTACTATATGCCAGTTACTGGCTGTGCTCGGCACTGGGAATGCGGCAGATAACAAAACAACTGTCCAGATGGGCTTTAAAGGGCATAAATAACCTCATCTCCTGTGCTCAGAGTTCTGAACGGTTTCGCTTGGAAACACAAGTGTTGGCTACACATCAAAATTCCTGCTTTGTTACTAATGGATTAGGAACTATAGTTTGATCCCGAGTCCAAAATTATCGTCTTACTCGTCCATCACGTTGTAGTGGAGACCGGCCGACCGTTTCCGGCCAGGCCTAGCAGAAGAGGAGGGCCCTGAGGTGTGTGGGCAGGAGCGGTCAGCGTTGGCGAGAGACGGGGGCGGGGGACGGTGCTTGCTCACAGTCTCTTCTCTCATGCCCTCCAGGGAGCGGGTGCGGTAGGAATGGCCGAGGTGGGAGCTGTTACAGAGTCGGCATGCATTTCGTGGGAGGAAGAAGTTCTTGAGAGACTTTTCATACTCAAAGGACTTTTCCGCCTCGTGGTTTTCCATGCCTGTGAGCCTTCTGTTTGCTCTGGCCAGACTTACCCATCATTCTCTGGATGGTTCTGTCCTGATCCTGGATCCAGAATGCTTCAGCAAACCGCAGTTTAGATGACTTTTGTGTCCCTGTAAATGCTCCGGTGCAGAAATGCAGTCGAATCCGTCAGCCGGTCTCCGATCACTGAGCCAACTCTGGGCTCTGCGTTTACTTCTTTGTTCCTTCTCGCCCCACACGAGGGTGACTAAGTGGCTCTAACCAATCAGCTGTTTTCTGTTTTTTTTTTTTCCTTGTCCTTTATTCTTTATTCTATAAAAGCTTCCTGCCTTCTGCCCCATTTTGCAGTTTTCCGAATGAAGACTGTCCACATTACGAAATGTTAACTAAAGTTTGTAGCATCTAAGTTGTTTCCTTTCATCCTTCAATACGAACTGGAGTTTTCTGAGACAGCGTGAGAGGACATGCAGTATTTTAAAGGGGAGCAAAATATGTCATCCCAACATATGCCTCTTTAGCATAAGGATTATTTTAAACTGATTATTTTGAGAAACAGCAGACGCAGACAGAGAGCTCTGAAAATGAAGTGGAAGCTGCCCTTTAAAAGGGACATTTCCATGTGATGAAGGAAATCCCCACTGGTGAGGGCGTCTCTCCGTGTGTACCGGGAAGAGAAGGGTGGCTCTAAATCGCAGGAAACTCCTCTCAGTGGGGCAGGCAGGGGCTGGAATCCATATGACAACCTCACCCCCATTCAGCATGGCTTTCCCAGCGGCCGCCCCGTACTACCCAAGCACCTTCTTTAGCTAAAGATGGATTTAAGCTGGTGGTGTTGGCTACCTAAGGGAGTCTCTCATTCTCCCCTGAGCATCTCCCATGCAATCGTGAAGCAGACATGTTAATAAACTCAGTTTGTTTTTCCTCTTGTTAATCTGTCTTTTATTATGGGAATCTCAACTAATAACTCAGAAGCGTAGAAGGAAAATTATTTTTCCTTCTCTAAAATTTCCTAAGTTTATTTGATCAGATTTTTTCTCTCCCTCTCCTTTTTCTTTGGGTCGGGGGGAGGCTGGAGGAGCTTCCCGAGGGATTCTTTGGGAAGTATTAACCTAGTGTTATACTTCACTAAATAAAATTTAAACCCACTGCTGTTGCCTGTTCTTAGCATTGCAACTTGGGATTCATAATTCGTTTCCCACAACACAATGCAGTGAGTGGAAACAGTACAATTAGGGCTGTAATCTGGGCGTATGCAGGTGAGACGAGCTCTCGTGGAACAGTCTGGAAAACAAAGCACCAAGGATAGCGCTGTCTCCAGAAGAGCATCTGCTTGGGGTTGCAAGCAGATTAGGGACATACTCGTGGAGTTCAACCCAGGCTTAACTGGGGAGCTCGCTTTGCCGGAATTCTCGAAGCAAAGCTTTTTAGCAAGCTTAAAATATGTACTCACTTTTTGAATGACCGACCCTAACGTGCATGTTGTTACTTGTTGCCAACTTGTGCCTTAAATCCTGAGTCTTTCTTTCATGTTGACTTTTTCTTAAGAATTAGGAAAAAAAAAAAAAGCCCTGAGTACATGTCTTACAATTATAATCAACTTTAATTACTTGTTGCTATGGAGTTTTGCTTGGTTACAAATTCATCTGCTGCTCCTGTTCAAAAAAAAAATTCAACTGAATAAATTTTAAATCTTATTGGCTTTATTCTATGATTCATGTCAGACAGCATCCCATCTAGCAGACAGAAAGGAACTCTGAAGAGCCGTAGAGCATGGAAGACTATTTATTATAGGCAAGAGAGGTGAGACAAGGAAGTTACTAGCAAAGAATGAATTGTTTCAGGCAAGGCCACCTTCCTTCAGGGGACAACAGGTGTCTGTCAAGCCGATGACCATGGTCATTCCAGATTGACTGGTTTAAGATTCCGCTCCTGGGAGAGGTTGAAATCGTGAAAAAATTAGGTATTAAGTCTCAGTTTGGGGATGTGGGGCTTAGCAGAAGTGACCCCATTTTGGGCCTGTTGTCTCTTTTTAAACACTCTTACGTCAGCTCAAGATTCAGCAGCTGAACAAATATTCTGACTCTAATGAGAGACAATACACATATTTTTTAATAGTTTCAGTCTTTATTCTAGCTACGCCTACCCTAGAAGTGCAAAACAGAACAAAACAAAACAAAACAAAAAACAAACAAAAAAAAACAAAAAAAATCCAACAACAACAAAAAACAAAAACAAACGAACAAACAAAAATCGAGGAGAGAGAGAGATTTTATATGCGTTCTAATACAGATCTTCAAGAAGAAAGATTTGGAATGCTTGCTTTTTTTTCAGGATGGAAATTTTGCCGAAACAGCTTGAAAATGAGAAAAGCCATTTGTCAAAAGACTCGTTTTTCAGATTCATTTAAAACCCAAGATGTTGGTTTGGAAGCAGGCTCCCCACTGGAAATTTTATACCAACTTGTTTTTCCTGAAGAAAACATGCTGAATATTTGTCAAAATGATTTTGAGGATTTTAGTCTACATTTGATGGAGCAAAACAAAAATCAATGCTATACCAGCCAGGCAGATTCAACAAAATCTTTTGTAAAAAGAAGAAATTATATTAAATGAGAGTAAAATCAAACCACCATGATGCACAGGCCTTGTCCCAAACACTCACATCTTGGCTACCCATGGAAGCCAAGCGCTTGCCACTGTAAGTTCTGCAGGCGGCCGTCCTCCTCTGCCATTTAAGAATGGAAGCTTCAGATGAAAGTCGAAGTATTTAGAGACAAAATGGCAAAGTTTTCGAGGCTTAATTTGAAATGGTGGCTTTGTAATCTGTCACCTTGGCCATACTGAACTACGTTTCCCAGAATCCCCTTTCTTGTGTGTTTTGGTTAGGGTGGGCCCCAAAAGACGTTCTTGGAGATTCTGAAGGCAGAAGGGATGCAGCAGCCATTTTGTAAGCCTTGCCCATTGCCACTGCGCAGCTGGCTCACCTGTCACATTGTTGGCACAGGTAAGCCTCACTTGACCAGCCCACTTTCCCCGGGGTCCCCTTTCAGCTGCTCCCACTCCTGGGCCAGGTGTGTGTATTTAGCCCCATGAGGGACGGTTCCAGCTTCTGCAGGACACCTGCTTCATCAAGGTCACTGGTGGCAAGAGTGACATGAAGTCTAGCAGTCGCAGACTTCGCTGCTCTCTGAAGATGCGTCATCCGTCCATCCTTGTGGGGTTCCAGCCTTGAGCGCCTCCATTTCATAATAATCTTCCCTTCTGATTCCTGCCCTGTGGAGTTCGACCTCCAGCGTCAGACACGAACATACCAGCCTTACAGATATATGGGAACAAATATGGATATGCAGCTAGGTGCACATGCGTTGGCTTTGCCTGTCTGCACTGTTACACACATCTGCCTACACAAATCAAGATACACGTACTATTGAAAAGATAAATACCATAAACTGTTAACAATGATTGAACCTAGATAGCAGGTATATGAATGTTTATTTTACTCTTCTTTCGACGTTTTTGTATGCTTGAACTTTTCTATATAAATAATTTGGGGAAAGAAAGAATGAGTCTTAGTAATGAGTAAAGTTCACAGATTCTCAGTCCAAAGAGCTATGGAGAAATGTCTCAGCCAATACTTTTTTTAAGTGAAATTAAGTAATACACTCATTCGGCGAGTACTGAAATTCCCACCAGGTGCCAGGTACTGTTCCAGGTGCTGAGGATTCTGTGGTGAACCCTCCAGCGTTCATGCCCTCACAGAGTTTACACTCTAGTGATATTTTAAACACCTGCAATTCACTGGACATCTTACATTTTGGCCCCTTATGGCCACCCCCGATATTAATCAATGCCAATGGCAGCCACCAAATGCAGATTTCCTCTGCTCTCTGAAGACTTAACTGACCTTCCTTGTTTACCAGTTGGACCCAATTACACACTTGGCCTGATGGACGGATAAGATACCGGGGACTATTTTGGGTTATGGTCTTCCAGTTGTGCACAAACAGTAAAACTGACCTGAGCAAAGGAACCTTCGGAGTTGCCAAGGTCCCTTTTCCTCAGGGGGGCCTCAAAGTTGCACATCTGGGCAGTGGTTTGGTTGAGACTGGGGGAGGGGTGATGCTGGATCACGGAGACCTTGGCATGGAGACAAGAGGATGAGGTACAGAGAGATGCCGACGACCTGCCTGGCTTCACGGCTTGGCACCCGCCTCTGTTAAGGAGACCCAGAAGAACACATCTTTCACGTAAGGATTTTAACTCAGACGACGGTATTTTTGGATCGCTCCTTTTGCCCTTTGGTGGATCCGAAATAGGAAAAGCAAACCTGTATTGTTTGGAAGGGAAGAAATAAATGAAAGATTAAAATCCGAATATAATTTTTAAGAAACCAGTTCAGTTTCTGTAAGCTCAAAACCAGAGGAAAATTTGCCAGTTGTAGTACCATTGTCGACCAATGAGTCGTCTCCAGTTCAGCAGCGTTGTCTCGAGTATCTAACCTGTTTGGGGGAGGGGACGAGATTAAGACAATAATTCACTAACAGACTGTGCTTAGGGCGAGAAAGACAAAGAAATGAAGTCGTCAACTGAAAATCTGGAGGAAAAAGCTGAGTGCCTGTTTTGGGCGTGTTTTCTCTAAGATCCACTCCTTTCCCACCTTTTCTATATCTGACCCCCGCAGGTGACACTTTCCAGTCTCCTTTACTATGATAGACAGAAAAATGGCCCCCCAAAGATGTCCATGCACTAAGCTCCAGAACCTGCAAACATGTATTTCTTTTACACAGCAAAAGGGACTTTGCAGGTGTGATTAAGCTAGAGATTTTGAGATGGAACTATTATCCTGAGTTTTCCAGGTGAGTCTGATGTAAGAGGTCAAGTCAGAGAAAGAGTGGTGATAACGGAAGCAGAGAGTAGAAACGGAAGTCAGAGAAATTTAAAGCTGCTACTTTGCTGCCTCTGAAGGCAGAGGAAGGGGCTGCGAGCCAAGGGATGCAAAGCAGGCTTTCGTAGAACTGGAAAAGCAAGGGAACAGATTCTCCCCTAGAACTTCCAGAAGGAGCCAGTCCCGCCGACACTCAGATTCAGCCCAGCAAAACTCATTCTGGACTTCTCCACTTCCGAACGGCAAGATAATAAATTTGCGTCATTGTGCGTTGGATGTTTGTACTGATTTGTTGCAGCAGCAATAATAGGAATCTAATATACTTCACAGCTGGCTCCCAGGTAGACTCGTTGGGAGATCGGAGGGCGAGCGAAGGGAAAACCAGAGCATTGACTTTCCTCTCTCTCCGCCTCTGGTGGTGTCACCCGCAGGGGCTCTGTCTCAGCCTCAGACCCAGCTCAGACCAGACGCACCCGCCTGTGAGCACATGACCCCATCTCTGTGCCGGGCCCACTGTCTTCCCCCTTTATTCCTCCACCCGGTGGTGGCATCAGCTTCCGGCTGCTATAAATGTCTGGGTTGCCTCGCTGACTCTTGTTGGACTTGTCTACAAAAAATTCTCATGAGTTGTATGAAAAAGCATGTTTGTAGTGATTGTACATATATAGTGATGAACATGTACTTCAGCAAGTTCGTTAGGGTCCCCGCCTCCTACGGGTTGCTGCCATCGCAGGCCATGCCACCATTTTATTAAAGCAATTTTGATCTGTTGTAGAAATGTTTTTATAATCGACGTGCATTGATTCCAGTTATCTCTTTATTAATGAGAAAAATGCAATAAAAACCTTGCTTTAAGATGTTCATAAAATGATCAGCTATTAGATGGTCTATTGTTCTTTTTATTGCATTAACAAGTATATTACTATATAACATTTTATAATCTCAGGTAAAGATCATTTCACCTGTCACTTTTTACCTCGTGTTATTCTGTAATAGCCAGTCTCTAAAATGCTCAGAAGTGATTCTCATCTCCCAGTATTTATATGCTACACGTGGATCGGTCCTGGCCCTGTGTGCTCAGTACAATGTAGCAGAAGCGACAGGAGACTTCTGAGACGAGGTCGTAAAAGCTATTTTAATTTCTACTTTGGTCTTTTGTTCGTCTTTTATATCTTTGCTGATTTTCTTACCTTTTACTGAGTACAGAAGGACTGACATCTCAAACTGTAATTGTAAATGTATCAATTTCTCTTTTCATTTCTATCAGTTTTTGTACTTTGAAGCTCTGTTGTTGGACGCATACATATTTAAAATTGCCGTCCTCTTGATGAATTGAATCTTTTATTATGATGAAATGTTCCTCCTTATCTATTTTAATGTCGCTTGTTCTAAGGTTTGCTTTGCTCCATCTTTTTTGGGGGGATCAGTATTTGCATGTTATATCTTTTTTTTTTCTATTGTCTCCTTTTAACCTATCCGTGTCTATTTTTAAAGTGGATTTCTTATAGACAGCATGTACTTGCGTTTTGCAGTTTTACTTACGTGGAATATCCCTGCCCTTTAATTATAGGTACGTGAGTCAGGGTTCGACCAGAGGTGAGGAGCTAATAAGAAATATATATTAACAGGTTTTCTACAAAGAGTTGGCTTATGCAAATGTGGGAAGTGGCTGGACAAGTCTGAGATTTCAGAGGAGGCTGTCAGGGAGGGCAGGCTGGACTCTCAGGCACAAGCCGAAGCCGCTGTCCAGGCAGAATTCCTTCTTCATCAAGGAAGCCTCAACTCTGCTCCTAAAGGCCTTTCAACTGATTGGGTCAGGCCCACCAAGAAAAAAAATCTCATTTCCTGACAGTCAACTGATAATGAACTTTAATCATAGCTACAAAATACAGTAACTGGATGACTGTTTTGTAACCTAGCCCAGATGACACATCCAAGACCATCACAGGAAGGTTGAGGCCATTTACATTTAATCATCAACATAGCCGAATTTAAATCTATCATCTTGATGTCTATTTTATATTTGTCCCAACGTTCTCTTGTACTTTTTTCTTCTTTCTCTGACTTCTGTTGAACTGAGTATTTTTTTACGATAGCTATTACTTTTTGTTTTATTCTTTGTTTTCTTTGTCTAGCGGTTCCCCAAGGATTTCCATTATACGTTTTTAACATCAGGATCTGTCTTCCAACGGTATCATATCGCTTTACGTATAATGCAAAAATTCCCCTTTCTCATCCCTCACGCTGTCATTGCCACACATTTTACTTCTACCTCTGCCATAAATCTAACAGTGTACGATTATTATCTTTTATACACAGGTAATTATATTTCAAAAGATTTTAAAGGAAGCAAAACGTCTTATATTTACCCACTTAACGATCATTTCTAGTGCTCTCTCTCCCTTTCTGTGGAATCGAGTTCTTGTCTGGTACCGTCCTCCTTCTGCATGACCAACATCCTTCAATATGTCTTGCAGCGGAGTGTTCTCACGGTGATGCCTTCACTTCGCATTCGTTTACGGGACACGTCTTTGTTTTGAAAATATTTTTTTGCCGAGTAAAAAGAATTCTAGGTGGACAGTTTTTTTGCTGTCAGCGCTTCACAAAAAATTGTTGCTTCACTGTCTTCTGACGTCTGGAACTTCGAATGGGGAGCCCGCTGTTATTCTTATCTCTTCCCTCTTTTCTGCTCTTTTAATATGTTTTTTGCCTGTCGCCAGGTTTTACAGATTTAATTGTTATGTACCTCGGGATGGCTCCCTTTAAGCTAATTTTGCTTGACCTTCTTGGATTTGCGGGTTTATAGATTTCGTCGAATTTGGAAAACATTCAATTTAGTCGTTATTTCTTCAAATATCTTTTCTGTCACTTGCTCTTCTCCTGGGACACCACACATGTGTGTTAGACCAGTCGATACGGTCCCACAGTTACTGACACTCTGGATTTTTTTTTTTTTTGTCCTTTTACCGTTTCATTTTGAGTAGTGTCTCCTGCTTTATATTCACATTAATTTATTCTTTCCTCTGCAGCGCCTCATTTGACGTTCACCCAACCAGTGTCTTTTTTTGTTGTTGTTTCAGATATTTTATTTCTCACCTCTAGGGGCTGCATTTGGATCTCTTGCCTCATCATGCTCATGTTTTCCTATACCTACTCAACATACGGGAGCTATTTATGATAGCCATTTCATGACCCTCATCTCTCATTTATGGCTCCGTTCCTATTGAGTAATCTTCCTCATGCTCCTTTGTTTGTCTGGTAACTTTTGTTGGACAAAGGGCATTGAAAAGTTTTGTTCTCCAGTGCTAGATTTTTGGACTCCATTACTAGTTTTGAATTTTATTCTATTGCTTAGTTAAATTACTTGGAATCAGTTAGATATTTCTGAGGCTTACTCTTAAGATTTGTTAGGGCCGCTTTAGTGCAACTTTTAGCCTAGAGCTAATGTCCAGACAAGTAGCCCCACTACTTATACAATACTCTCTGAGGATGGTGCCCGATGCCCCAAGTGTCACAAGCTCAGGGAATCCTTCTGCCTGCTACTTTCTGGTGACTCCCTTCCTGGACTCAGATACTTTCTTTTCAAATACTCACAAGTCAACACTCAGCCAGAGATTTAAAGGCTCTTCTCCTGCAGTCCTCAGAATTCTCACTCTCTCTTTGTAGCTCTTTCTTCTCTCATGTTTTGTCCTGAAAATTTTAGCCACTTTGGTCTTCCCAAACTTCAGTCTCTTTTTCCTCAACTCGGGAAGACCACTGGGTTCTGTTTGGGTTCACCTTTTTGTCCCACAGCCTGGAAACTGCTTCCAGTCCATGAGCTGGGGAAAATCGAAGGCAAATTTTGTTTGTTTCCCACCTCTCAAGGAGTGTACACTTTTAGCTCTCCACTTTCTGCAAAATGCTATTTCACATAATTTAACCATCTTCTAGTTATTCAAGGCAGGAGGGTCTTTGCTAATCCGTGTTGGCCAGAAATGTCTGGTTATTTGTTTTGGATACTATAAAATATTTTCATAAAGTCACCTGTTAATTTTTAAAATTTTACTTCATCGAAAGAAGGAAAGAGACACTATTATAACCACAGAAGCAATAGCGGAGTTCTATTTGATATCTCTGACTTTAACTCATAGTAACTGAAGTATAAAATTCTCATGGGGAAATTAAGTTAATAAACCATCACCTTTTCTTAGTGTTACCAGCCAAGTTTTGTAAACCAGCAGTGAGTCCTTCAAGCTCTGTGAATTTGGTTATAATTTCTGCTCAGTAGGAATCTGTTTCAGGTTACTGAGGCTCTAGCTTCTGTTTCCCCTTGAGCTATGTAAGTATAATTTTAGGCAACTTAGAACTGAAAATGAGCTCTCTGATCTCGCTGTAGTGATTGGCTAGGTTAACCCAAAATCTAAAAGTGCTGGCAACCCAGTAACTTTATTTTGGAGACCATATAACAAACAGCCAAGATTACTTAGATCAACAACAACAGGGAAGTGATTTTAGAGTTCTAGGTATATTGAATTTCTGGGATTTGGTTTTGCAATGAACTTGGAAAATTCTCACACACATTTGATTTTTTCATACTTCATATAAGGGTTATTTTCATTTAAATATAATTCTGAATTCTGAATCAGTATCTATTACCAATGTAGCATTATTACTAAGGTAACTGCTACCTTAGCATTATTACTAAGGTAACTGCTACATTAGTAATAATGTTACATTGGTAATAGATACTGATTTCATGTTGTTCTCTTAATCCACTAACTACTACCACAATCATCATGCTTGCATGGCCCCCTTGCATCCCAAATATTGTATTCCTACTAACAAAAAGGCTTTTGTGACATCAAAGTCCTTCAGAAATTAATTTTGGCATAACTCCTTTACTCCTTCCAAGTTACTTTGAAACTTTTATTATTTCTCTCAAATCATAAATGTAGTTTTTTTTTTTTTGGAAAAAAAATTCTCTCATTTCTCTTGGAAGCATTTTTTTTTTTTTGGTTTATAACACTCAGAATTCGCTAAAGACATGACAATATAAATTTATACCAACGTCTACAAATGACTTGACTTAGTGGCCACTTGTATCATTGAAGAATTACTTAATAAACCATCCAACAATTGTTATGTCCATCCAGGAATTAATTACTATTTTCTAGTCATTCGTTGATATTGCTTCAGCTAGCTTTAGGCGCTTTTAATAATACCCATAACACCTCATGCATGTCCCAGTAGCAGCCCTGTTTCCACCAAGTTCCTGAATGATCGTGACCATGTTTCACGATCGCCTTAGTTGGTCCAAATCCACTAGTCTAGCCCTTTACCTCCCAGAGCTCAAGCCTAAGGCTCTGGGTAGAAACCAGTGCTGAGCAGGTGCTGCCCCCTAGTCTGGCCTGGATCTTCGGAGTTGATTGGATGTTATTTTAAAGGGTGGTTTTGAGGTATCTGTAACTTCTTCCTCCCTCTCCTTCCCAGGCACCCCTCCTTTCCACAGATAATGGGGAGATGATTGTGTAAAGAACAGCCTGCCCTACAGCTGTGTGTTTGGATGGAGCCACCGCAAAGGTCGCTATGGAATGCTGTGCTTCCGGTGTCCGGCACACAGTCCCTCACCAAAGGATGACCCGTGCAGCGAATTCTGTTCCAGTTCTCACGCTTACCCACCTCCCGTTCTTATCTCAACTTTTGGCTGAAATCTAAAAGTGTAAAAGTGCCCAGGTTAAGCTTGTTTCAAATATTAAACGGAGAGGGATATGAATTACTTTCAGTAACATCAATATGAAATGCCGAAGGCATAGATACTCTATAATGAATTACACGAGCAATACACAGAGCCAGCTTAATGAAGTAAAAGACAGAGCTATACATCCCTACGAATTTATGCAAGTGAACACATAGCCGTGATTTACAAGTCATGAAAAAAAGATCGAACTTCACAGCTCTGATCGCAGACGTTCCTCAGAGGTCGTTCCTGCGAGACTCAGTAATGCGCGTATTGCAAAGCGATCATGCAGTCATGTAAACGATTATGGAACCTCTGGAAGAAAGGAAAGATAAAAAATCAGACAGTTAAAAAATGGGCAAAGGAATGAGTCTGTAGCTGGAGAAACCTCATCTTGTGTCGTGATGTAGCACGGGCTGCGATTCGTGCAGAAAATTCTTCGTCCCTCCTTCGTCGTACGGAATTGCTCCTGGTTCTGTTGGGTTGATGGTATCAGACTGCTAAACAAACAGACAAACAAAACAAAACAGGGTACGGCCAGGGCCCGGGGAAAGCTCCAGCCCGAAAAGAAGGAGAAAAAAGAAATATCCCAAGCGCCCCTGTGAGTCCTATTCCCATATCATTTCTTCAGTTTCACATTACAGTATGCAGATTTCTATGGCCAAATCTCACGAATTCAAAGGCCCGCAGAGAGATAATTTGAACGAAATGGATTGCGTATTTTTATTTGCAAGCCCGGACTTTTATTAAATGCCTAGTTTATTCATTCGACAAATATATGCCGAGGACCCCTTTCCTCCGGGTGAGGAATGAAAGGACTGAAGCCAGCCTTTTTAGGTTCAGTTAAGAGGAGGAAGGAAACTTAATAATTGTTAACGGGCTTTAAATACTAGTATAGGAGTTAGGTCACTCTCTAAAACGGTGGTCATAGGTATCAAAACTAACTTTTCCACACTGGAAACACCATGTGTTCGAAAATCAGGTGATTCGTGAAGGGGAAGGCTTTGGTTTTTTGGTTGCATGCACCAATGATCACCAAGGTACCACTTTGTGGGAATGCCACATCTATGCTCTGAGCCCACCCCAGCTTGATTGACAGGCACGGCCATGTCTGCCTGGTGTTTTGCGGCCCAATTACTGCTTCTTGGAGTCTGTGGCAGGGGTGTGTGGTGGGGGCGGGGAGGAGGGTTGGTTCTCACATGTCTTTTTGCTGTCCTTAGAGCTGATGTAGGGAGGAGGCAGGAGGATTAAAATGTTAATCAAGCCACAGTCAGAGACTGTGATATTCTGACCAGCCCTGGGGCCAGGCCAGAAGGACCCTGCAGAACAAAGGGAGGTTTCTGCTGGGACTGCTCACAGCCCTTTCCCCACATCTGTGCAGGGGACACAGGAACCAAGAGTCACTCCCTATGGCTAAAACCATGGAAACCTACGGATTAAAGGTTTAGACCGCCAGCAGGCCTTTCGCTCTACACATTCTTCCCTTTCCCTGCTACATACTCTTCCCCTTCCTCACTGTAGGTCCATATCAAAGGAAATGCGAGCTAAAGAATGACATGTAAACTGAATTCCCTCCACACTCAGGGTTCAGCGCCCTTACTCTGTTTCTCTCTCTGCCCCGGAGAGGAGACTACACTGTGTCTGTGGAGTGTGACCCCTTTCCCGACAAACTTTCCTGTTGACGCTGACTTTGGCGTGTGTGCTGAATTCTTTCTACACTCTCTGCCAAAGATCCCTCTTCTCTCTGTACTGGGCTTGGTCTCCAGGCCACTCGCCACTCAAGGAAATTCGCCCTGTCTTGCGTCAGAGCCTTGGGCGGGTGTCCACCGCCTGCCACACCCTGTCCTGTGGTTGGGGGTCCTGTGCTTTAGATGGCTCTCCACGCTGCCAGTCACTTGCTGCTACCCTGCCACTCTCCACCAGCCCCCGCACTGGGGCCCCCCCTGATCCTTCATCATTTTGTTTAGAGCTCAGACAGCAAAGGTTAAATCTGCAAATCACACAGTAGGGGGTCAAAACAGCAGCTCCTGAGCAGCCAGTGGGGCCATGGGGACGGATGTTAATGACGGTATTAAGAGTGACAGGGATGTCTTTGTCCTCTCAGTGAAAGTCATCTCCAGATAGCAATAAATTTATTCTTGAATATCGTGTGCAGCATAAATAAATAAATGGCCCTGAAATGAAATTCTAATAGACTTGATGGGAAGTAATTTGCGAACAAACCTTTCCGCTG
This sequence comes from Pteropus medius, assembly GCF_902729225.1. Lineage (NCBI taxonomy): Eukaryota > Metazoa > Chordata > Mammalia > Chiroptera > Pteropodidae > Pteropus > Pteropus medius. The sequence continues at coordinate 230,881 of NW_024342466.1, forward strand.
CTGGGGACCCAAACGGTGTCTCTAGGAGGTCATCAGGAACTCCAGCACGGTTCCTAATTACTAATGCTAATTACCTCATCAGCATTTGCATACCGTTATGAGGCAGGAGCTACAGAGAGGGGGCGACGGGAGAGGGGGTGGCTCTCGAGTTTTTCTTTTCTCCCTATTCATTCAGGAATGAAGGGACCTCTACCCAGGCTAAGCATTTGCCAACAGACAGGGCGGATGGAGCAGGATTCGCCTCTCTCTCTACATGTTCACTGGGGGCTGGCAGCTTCCAGCTCTCAGATCTAAGCATACATGCAGCCTAATCTATCTCTATATCTATACCTATATCATCTCTATCTCTATCTCTCTATCTATCATCTATCTACACCCATCATCTATCATCTATGTATGTATGTATGTAAGTATGTATGTATCATCTATCGATCATCTATCTATCTATCTATCTATCATCTATCTATCTATCTCTATATCATCTATCTATCTATCATCATCATCATCATCATCTATCTAATACCCTATTCCGACATCTATCATCTATCTATCTATCATCTATCATCTATCATCATCATCATCATCATCATCATCATCATATCTATCATCTATCTATCTATCTATCTATCTATCTATCTATCTATCTATCATCATCATCATCATCTGTCTATCATCTGTCTATGTTGCCCCATGGCCGATTCGCGAAGCTTCTTAGGCACGCCCATTCTCTGCTCCAGCACAGCCATGACCTGCTAGGTTTTTGGCACCAGGCAAGTCAGAGTTTGTTTTCTGAATCTGCCACTTACTAACTGCACATTTATTGCTTAACCCCTGCGCCTCGACTTTCCTACCAGTAGGATGGCTGCCACAAGGGCAGATGACTAAAGTGAGAGGGCGTGTAAAACGCCCATCGTATAGGAAGAGCCCAAGCTATTTAGCTATTTGTATTATTTCCCAAAGAAAAAGTGAATATGTAGACAAACTTTTCTAGGCAATATGTTCATTCGTTTTCAGCGCCACAGGCGTGCTTTCCCTCACATCTAACGTGACCATGTAAGCTCTCGGGCGGCAGCTTCGATTTCTTCTTTGATATTGTGCTAATGGGCTCCCGCTGGAACGTCCCCTCTTCCAAGTGCTGCCCTGGACCTAGGGCACCTGCAACGAGGCTTGTGCGCCTCTTCGGCCGCCCAAAGCCAGAAGTGCAGAGTCTGACGTCCCTCTGGGGACCAGGAGCCATGTCTTTGAATTCTTAGCAACTTGCTCTCACTCGTTTTTAAGGAGAATCAATCTAGGAGTTCTGGGTTTCCTCCAGTTCTGCCGCTCACTCACTCACTCACTCCCCTGAGCAGTGAATTCAAGATCACAGAGCCCTCAGCCCTCCTCATTAGAAGCTAGGAGGTGTGTGGAGGGTAGCAGGCAGGCGAGAAGGGCTGTAAATACTTGCCTAGCAGGTTTTATTTCATCCCCATTCCATTACGAATGACCTTATCACCCACGATGAAGAATGTGAATTTGATTCTAGGCCGTGGGGAGTCATTAAAATGTTTTAAGCAGAGAAATGACATGAGCGGATTTGCATTTTAGAGATCTTTGGCCATGTGGAGACTGGACCGTGCGGGGGTGGGGGCAGGTGGGGAGTCATCATCGAGCTGTTGCCGTCATTCAGAAGAAAGGTAATGCGACCCTGAAATAGTGCGATGATCATGGGGGCGGGCAGAGGACGGCAGAGGGCTCTACGGCATGCGGAGAACACACCGGTGGGTTTGATGACTGACCGCATGTGAAGGGAAGAGAGAGGTCCGGGATGAGGCTGTGGGTTGTGTTTGGCGTCTGGATGGATGGTGAATCCTGGTGGAGAGAGCAGGTCTTCAGGAGAGAGAATGTGAGTCAGGCTTGGCCGTGTGGAGTCGAGACAGGACATCCAGGAGGACGTGTCTGGTGGCCCGTTGGCTGTGAAGAGGGAGGGGCGGTGGCCTCGACGTAGCAGTCGGGAGAGGAAGGGGTGAAGGAGCGCATCGGTCTTCACTCTAGCGACCGCTATGGAGCACCAGCCCAGGGCGCGCCCAGACTCCTGTGAAGCCAAGGGCGGGGAAGTAGCTCATCGTGAAGGCTGGAGTATTAACCATGACGGTTTTCCCCGCTTCGGAGGATGTGGAAATATTTAGGGGGCAGAGGAGGAGGGAAGAGTCCGGTGAGGAGAGAGGAATGAGATGACCAGAAGCGCCGCCCGCTCCGATGGGACCGAGAGCAAGACAGGAGCTCGGCACGAGGCTCCAGAACGACCAGGCGCCGACAGAGGCGGGGGTCCCCGTCTGAGCGTTTTCCTGGTTCCCGTTCACTCGTTCTCAGACCTGCCCCGTCGACATAGGGTCATGAGCCCCTGTGCTGCCCGTGAGAGAGCTTCATGCCCAAGCCAGGCCACGGGCCCTGCTTCCCGGGCGCTCGGTGCGCGCTCAGGGCCTGGGCTCATGTTCTCCATCTCCGAGGCTTTTTGTGGGCGCCTCTTCCACGTCTGGGCTACCCCTGTTCCCAGTCTCTTCTTCTTCTAATTATGCCCAGTGTCAATGATTCTTAGCGCAAAGTCTCAGGGTGAGGATTTGGGGAAATAGAAAAGAAATTGAGGGTGAACTGGTAAAAAAAAAAAAAAAAAATCTGAGACTGGGAACCCAGAAGATAAGTGAACGGAAACCGCAGGATGTCCCGGGGGAGAATCGGAGGCCCCTCGGCTGCGACGCTGAAATGCAAGTCAGCTGGAGATAAAACCCGAAAGCAGGGCCTCGAACGGACCGAGGGCGTCCTGCGCCGGGCGCGAAAGAAGGCCTCGGAAACAGAGGCGAAGAGGGAGCCCCCACCGCTTCGCAGTTAACGCCCCAAAGTATTTACTAGGTGCTCAGCACTTGGAGTATTCGCCATACGACCAGCATCAGGCACAGCATGACTTCCGGGGGCCACGCCCTTTGCATCCAGCAGAAATTTATTACGATCCATTTATGTAACGTTTCACAGAGTTTTTAAAAAACGAGCCGCGTTCTCAACGTTCGGGCAATGAACTGTCCTCAGAAGTCCTTTGCGATAAGTCAGAATTCTTCGCCTTGTCCTCGGCGAGACACTTCTGTGTGCCCCTCTGGAAAGAATGCACTTAATTACACGAGGACGAGCTCTGTCAGCACGATCCCTTTGAAATCTGACAGCCCCCCAAAACCTCTGCAGAGAGTGGAGAGGTATTAGCAGAGAAACTCTCCAAAATGCAATGTTCATGGCAGAGGGACAGTGCCGGAGACGCTGAAAATGGTGGCTGCTTTGGAGGAGCGATTGTGGGGTACGACGGCGGGGGGGGTGCAGTGTAAGGACAGAGATTGAGGGGTGACAAGACCTGAGTTGTGTTGCAAGGAGTTTGCTGTGGAACAGAACGTCCAGTGGGTTGGGCCGGCTGTGGTCGCCACCTGGGGAAGAGGTGACAGTCATCTGGACCAAGGAGTGGGCGGTCAGAATGGAGAGGCGGGGTGAGCGCAGAGAAGGAAGAGGAAGAAGACAGCGCCCGAGGTTTGTGACCCCGAGACAGGGGCTGAGGGTGCCGTTAGCCGAGACGTGGTGCTGTGGGCTGAACTGTGTCCCCTTAAAATTCATATGGTTCCCTTCGATCACGCTCTAGTCTGGGGACTCTTCCATCACTCACCCCAACCTCGATCCCTATCCCCATTTTGTTACCCATTTGCAGTGGATGAACTTTTGGGCTGTTTTTCACTGTTTTGGTTGTTACGAATGATGCTGCTATGAACAGTCATGCTCCAGTCTTCGTGTGGACACAGGCTCCATTTCTCTTGGACAGATACTTAGGAGAGGAATTCCTGGGTCACGTGACCAAGGCACGCCTAACTGTTTAAGAAATTGCCAAACTGTTCTCAGAAGTGGCCGTGCAGCCCAACTGGATTTTCACTCCTTTTCAATACGAGCTGTGTCGTGGTCCTTATTTTTCAGCCATTGTCCTCCCCTCCCGTGCACTGCCCGAGACCGGGTGCCAGGTCGTCGGGAGCTCGCGGGCCTATCGACCACCCGGAGTCGTAGGCTCCTGAGAAGTAAGGAGCTTGCTCCTGGGCTGAGGAGTGGGTCCCATCACAGGGCCTTGTCCTACAAGAGTGTGTGTGAAGCACTTGATTCAGTGCCAGATGCGCTCTGTGTGAAGAGGGGCCGAATTACAAGCATAAGCTCTGCTCCCTCACGTGTCCAGGCTGGTGACTACAGGACAGCAGTGTGGCTGGGAAGCTCATGTGGACAGTGTCCACTTCCTTTGCTCACTGTCATAGGAGTCTCAGCCAGTTTTTTGCGCTCATCTCTACCAGCTTGAAAATGGCGAGACCTGTAACGCAGAGACCACGGCCCGCCTGGTGCCCGGTGCGAGCTTGGAAGGCCAGGAGCCCCCAGGATAGGGCTGCTGCTGTCCATGGGGCAGTATGACTTCGAAGCCGAGTCTCCAGGCGTTGGACAAGCATCGTGGCTTCCCGAGCCCGTTGATTCTTCTGAGTTTCTGGCTCCTCTTCTGAGAATGAGCATGAGCACCCTCCCTCCCCACCTCATAGCTCCTGCGAAGGTCGAGTGATCGGCTTGTGCAAAATCCTTTGTGGATGGTAAAGGGGCTCACGGCGGAGGTGGCCGTCGGCACCCCTGCAGCCAGTATCTAGCCAGCACCTCTCAGCCCCGCGGGAGGGTGAGCATGCGCTGGACGGAGGCGCGGGTCACCAGCCTCTTCCCTGGCAAGTCGCATGCAGTTGGGCTGGGCTGGGGTTTGGAACCACTGTTTCGACAAGTTCAAATCCTGGCCCACAGGCAGGAGCTTCTAACCTGGGTCACTGCTGACCACAATGAAAACTAAAGCCCCCCCCACCAAGCCCCTTCGCTCAAGCCCCTGTACTGGCTTGCACCCATCTCCATCTCCCCGCAAAGTCCCACTATGTGCGTCATACACCTTGTCACGTCCTCGTGGGCCGGTCTTATCATCTTAACCACCTGGGATGGGGGTTGATCCCGCCGTCTGTGGGACAATTGTGTAAACTCCGTGGAGCTTTAAAGCACGATGCCTTCCCGGAAGAGCTGGTGGGCTTGTCGGTGAGGTGGCCTGGCCACGGCTTCGGGGTCCCCCGGCCGGCCGTGCCGTGCCGTGTGGTGGGGACTGAGGGCCTGGTCTAGTTCCTCCTCATTTCCCCTCAGGTCGACTGCACCGGGGCCCAGCCAGCCGAGGTTCAAGCCCGCGAGGGCAGCGGCCGCGGGCTTTCTGCCACCGTCCTGTTCCCAGGTCTCAGTAGGGAGCATGGACATGGGCGGTGCTCAGTGACCAGGGACGAAGCGTGGAGATAGAACGGAGGCTTGGGGACTGATTCCACACCAGCGACGTGTACCCCGGGAGTCAGGCCTGGCCCTCCCCTAGCCTTCCCACTGGGATTCATTTTTGGAAACTTTGGGGTAAAGAGATGAGTTAAAAAGGTAAGGAATAGGACCCCAAATTGGACTAGGGTCCTAGCATTCGGCGTTGCCCAAAATGCAACACGGAGTCCCCACGTGGGGGAACTTTGAGCAGAGGCCGGATCTGGGGTTCTTCGTGAGAGATTCCCTAACAATGGGGGGCCCGTGGGGGTCAAACAGCATCTGTGGGGGCCCATGGGGGTCAAACAGCGCCCCCCGTTTCCAGAGTTACCGGCGGCCGTGGGAGATTCAGTCACTCTTCTCCCGCACTAGATGGCAATCGGGCGGCACGAAGGCAGAGCAAGGAGGCCTGGGGCCAGCTCCCCTGAGCTTGGTCGGTCCCACCCGCATGGCGGCCCTGAGAGGTGGGCATTGTCATCCTGACGGTGGGCAGCAGGCCAGAGGGCCCGGCGGGGCGGGCAGAGGACTTCAGCCGAGGCCGTGGGCAGCCAGCGGGCAGGGCGGAGGCGGGAGTGGGCGGGGGTGCCGAGGGCGGCCAGGGATGGGGAGCGGGTCTGGGCAGGTGGGTCTGAAGGACGCTTGAACAGGAAACACGCCTGTAAAGCTCTTACCCAGGGCCACGTGCTGTTTTGAGCACTTTCCACCTGTGGACGTGCTTGAGCATCGCGGTGGCACCCTGGGCCAGGCACTGCCGTCCTTGTCATTTTACAGGTGGGGAAACCGAGGTGGAGACATTCGGGAGCTCGTGCAGAGTCACACTGCCGGCGAGTGACGGAGCCGGACGCAGACTCGGTCCTCTGTCGTTTTGCGTTGCGTTTCTAACGACCGGCGTGGACAGGCACGCTGCCCTCAGCCGCTCACGGAGCGGAGGGTGCTCGCCGCGGCCCGGTCCTTCCTGGAGGACTGGGGAGCAGGGCCTGGGGCGAGGCCGAGGCACAGTGGACAAACGGGGCGCTCGCAGCTTCTCCCCCAGGCTCGGGCTGGCACGAATCGGCCACAGCCCTGTCTGGAAGATTCCCTCGTGCATCTGCACAATGAGCCTTAAGACCAGCAAGGTCTTTCTTTTGTGAAGAGTGTGGGGGCCGAAAATAAAGGTACTCTGGGGAGGGACTCGTTGTTCTCCGTCCCTTTTAAGGCCGGGATAAAAACCTCCTCAGACCCCCTAGGGACGAAGCAGCCATTCCCCCCCAGGAAAGTTTCTGGGCACTTTGAACAGAAGCTGCCAAACTGCCTTTGTTCTCTGAGAAATCAGAAGCACCTCACCCCTAAATGTCTGGAGGTTACATCTGCAACTAGTGACTCGCTTGACTGAAGTTAGGGTTGTTGTTTTTTTCTGTAATGATGTCGACTTTTTGACACCAGTCGGGTCTTGGCAGGAATAATGAATGGGAATCACAAAGAATGCCCCAGCCAGGTACGATTAGGTCGAGCCATTTGAAGTCTTTTAACTCTGGGAATAAACCTCAGCAGGTGACATGCCGAATGTGAGTCTACGCAGTCCCTCGGGCCAGCTCAGTGGCCAAGTCACCCCGCCCAGAGGCACTTGGCCACTAACTGGGACAGCTTGGATCCTTGTCCCAGAGGACTCTGGCTGGCACGGATGAGATTCTGCCCCCGGGGCCCGCTCCGGGGAGGCCAGATGAGGCGTAATTCAGCATGGAGACACCCTCCCATGCCTGCTTGAAAGTTAAATGTAAACTCATTGTGTTGTTATTGTCGTTGGTGGTGGTGTTAAGAGTCAAAATATTTTCTTTTTCAAATTAAATTTTGTAAGCATCATGTTTTAAACTCTTGGCCAGATGAGACCAGTGATTCGAGAGGCTTGAGACTGTCCTCGGATTTTACTCAGGGAGCCGCCTACGCCCCAGCGCTCCCGGGCTGCCATCATTCCGTCAAGGTCCGCCATGCCCGGACCGCACTGTGTTCCTCTCCTGCAATAACGCTCAGCCTGTCATTGTACACCGCCTTGTGCGATGATTGGATCTGCGCTTGTCCCCTCTCTCCATCATACTGAGTTCCATCCTTGTTTCGGACAACCGGAGTGGTCCAGAAGTGCTCTTGAACCTCAAAATGAAGTACTTGAACTACCGAAAAAGGGAATGAAAATAAACACATTCGATTAAAGAAGGGGAAAAAATGATCTGCACAAGTCAAGCCCTGCCCCATGAGAGGGTGATCAATTAATTATATGGTGGCATCTACATCCAATGGCCTATGGTGAGGTCATTGTTTATGACGTAGAAGTATAAGTTGATAAGAAAGGTGTTCACAATACATCTTGTGAAATATGTAGTTTATAAAACAACCCATTAAAAATACACAGTGAGTATAAGAAAAAAAATGTGTGGAAATATAAACTCTGGAGTATTAGGAGTGATGATATCTGTGGCGAACACTGCCAGGTGAGCACCTGCTCCAGTCCCTCATCTTCCTGGGTCCCCAGGAAGGGGTCCTGTGTCCCAGCCTCCCTTGCAGGTCGTTGTGGCCATAATTGATCTCGCCAGTGAGATCTGGGCAGAGCCGACGTGTACCACATCCAGGCCTGGCCGGGTGAAGCTCCCCATGCCTTAACTGCCATGTTCTTTTGCCGTCTGCTGGCTGGAGGCCAATGCTCAGGGTGACTTTGACTTTGAAAGCCACGAGGTGATGGTGGCAGAGCTGCCAGCAGCCTAGATCCTTGAGTAAATGTGAAGCCGAGCTCTCCGTGGTATCGCCACACGCACTGACCTAAAACTGCACGGGATTGTCACTGAGCTATGCCTCCGAGGGTATTTTCAAGTGAGGGGCCCTGGAGGACGCCTGCAGATAGAGGCAGAGATGTTAGGGATGGCTGGGAAGGTGTCAGAGGCTCGTGCTGTGGCAGGGGCCTCCCTCCCTCATGGGCAGGATCCCCGGGCATCTGGTCTCTAATGAGCCCCATCTGCCCTTCCGAGTGGGGAGAGGGCTCCCTCCTTCCAACCTCAGTGGGATTCCACGACCTTCCAGGCACGTTCAGTTTTGTCGTTAAGATTTAGTCCTGTTCACTTGAAAGTTTCGATCTCACTTTTGCTTTGAAGCTCTCTAGGCGGGCTGGTCTTGTGGCTCTAATGGCTTGGGTGTCGAGCTGGCCTCCTTCTTTCTGGCCTGGTGCTGGGGCGTTGAGGAGAAGTGGAAAATATGTCCCCTTTCCTTTCTCTCTGTGGCGACCGGCTGTCCCCTCCTGGTTTGGTGGAACCATTGGTCCCTTACACGACCGCCCTCTCTGTGGAGGCGAGGTGCTACACCTCTGACTGTTGGTTTTCTTGTGCATGGGGCAGCCACAAGTCCACGGCCTGGCACTCAGGCGGGAGCAGTGAGATCTAGCTAAGGCTTGACATCCTCATCTACTCCCCAGCTCCCACCACTGTGGTCCCTCTCGGGACCTCCTGCTCCTAGGCTCTCTTGCCCAGTGGGAAGTCCTCTTAGGGGCTGCTGGCAGTGCAGCTTCAGCCTGGCCGCCTTCCACGATGCCCACTCTCCCACCGGATAATGCTGGATTCTTCCTATCCATGGCACTCTCTCTCCATGTCAGCGATGTACTGGAGACGGCTTGACCCAGCTCCTAAGAGCCGATTAATGAATTTTAAGTTCTGTGAGCAGATTAGTGTTGCCTTGGTGGCTTGAACTATACCATGGTGGGAGTATTTACACCCCAGGAATTGGCAAAAGCCATAGATCAGACCCTTTTTTTTCTATCTGGAGAGCTGATTGTTAACATATTACCAGCATATCACTGACTTCCCCCGTGGGGTCAGTGGCTGAGCTACTTTCAAACCAGAGACAAACTCTACTGCCCAAGCAAGAGGCCACCACTTGGTATCTGAAGCCAAAAGCTGCGTGTAATGCTCTGTGAACAAGGGAGGGCGAGACACAAGTCTTTGAGAAAACAAGCTGCTGACCTGATATGGAGATGGAGGAGGGTGGACTCAGGCATGGGAGGGCTTTCCGAGGCAGACTCTGTCGTCCTTTAGCTGTGGAACCATGGTTGCTGGACCTGAAGTGGCTGATTGGCTGTTTGTCACAGTATGCTGTCAGAAGATGTGTCAATTGGCAGAAATAGGTTTAAAACTGACGATGGTGGTTACTTGTTACTTTGGTCAAGAATAATCAATCTCTTTCTTTCTTGAATTCGGGGTAAAAGAATTTCTTATGTTCGCCGTTCTCTGATTCAGTGGTGATTTCTCAGCTCTTGCAGGAAGGGAAATTTAAGAGGAGGTCCCATGGAGAGAGGTAAGGAGGAACGTGTGGCTTTTGGCTCTTCAAACTCAGTGTTTTCTGCCCAAAAGGCAATCAGCCTTCACTCGCCGGCGGAAGCCCCTAATAGTCCTTTCTGTGGGGGCACAGGGAGTTTTCTGCTGAGCATCGGATCCTCTCTGGGGACAGGCAGCCCTGGGAGCCATTCCCTGGGGTGTGCTGTCCTCATGGCCAGCGCTGCTTTGTTCTCGAGTAAATTCCAGATGCAAAGAAAGAGCTCACGTGTTGAATTCACACGGGGTCCGCTCTGTGGCCCCCCGTCCCCCAGACCCAGTTCACAGAGAGTCCTTCTGTGGATAGAACTGAAGACTGTCATTTTAAAATTTCTCACCCGTGACTCCAAGACAACGTGAATTATTTGATTAAGTCAGAGATACAGAACTTACTTGAGACTAAAAGCATTTCCTTGGAAGCTCTGGATATTATATTTAAAAGGACCAGAAGTAACCATGACTGTGGCCCATTTATGTAGATTCGACCATCTTACGAAAGATCACACGCAGCCAGTGTTTACCCACAGGGCAGCAAAACAACAGCCCTGCAATTAATTATTTAAGCAATAGCATCGCTGAGAATTGCTTAAGTGATATTTATGGTACTTTGCTATGGCAACCACTCTTGTTTTGAATATCATTAAACATCTATCGAACTGCAGTAGTGGAGTTCTGGTTTAAAATTGCACTGGGCTAGCAGCCCCTGAGACAGCCCGCACCGCCTTACTACTGAAATTCCCGTTGAAGATGAAGAAATTGTGAGTACAGCACTTTGAGCGTGGGCTGGCTGGATAGGAGGACTCTGGGCAGAATGATCGCACCACCGAGAGGGACAGCTGTACGTGTCCAGGGACAGAGGTGATACCATGTCTTACATAGTCCATGAGTTTCCTGTGGCTGCCGTAACAAAGTACCACAAGTGAGGCGGCGGAAAACAACGCGGATGCATCAGATTGCGTTCTGGAGGACGGACGTGCAAAGCAGGTCAGCGAGACTGTGCTGCTCCTGGAGGCTCCAGAACCTTCCGCGTCCTTTCTCTGATCCCACCCTGATAACCCAGGCTCGTCTCTCCGTCTCAAAATCTTTAGCTTAGGCACATCTCCAAACGCTTTTTGCCTTTTAAGGTAACGTGTTCACAGATTTGGGGGGGTTAGGGTGTGGACATTGTTTGGGGGCCGTTATTCGGCCCACTACACATAGGTTTGCACCTCAAGGTAGGGGAAACATCTGGATGTCCTGAGAAAGGAGTTCTGTGAAGCTCGGCCCCATAGGGAGTGTTAACAGACCCCCAAGGCCAGTCCAGCCCCCCACCTTTGACTGCTCCCTCCTCCTCTCACGCCTTTGACTCACCCTGCACCCCTGAGCTTGGCTGCCTTGAGCTCCCAGCCCGTTCGGTGCCTCAGTGTGCTTGTGGATGCTCGCCCCAGGCCCCTCCACACGGGCGGACCCACACTCCACGGCAGAACCTTCTGGCTTTGGGCTTCAGCCCTGCCGAGTGGGGAGCCAGGCTCATGGCCAACAAGAGAGCTCACGTGCCCTCTTGATCTAATTCATGATGCCTCCGTCCCCCAAAGTCACACATGAAATTTGTGTAATTGTTTCGCGCTAAATGGAACACTATCTGCGAGCACTGGCCTCTGCCATCTTATATTGATTTTGAATGCATCGATGAGTTTAATCAAGGGTCTTGAGAGATTTGCCCACTGCGGGGACACAAACAGCTGGAGGCGACGTTGTTCTGGTGATTGAACTGGCATTTATCACCGTGTTTCTAAATCGTCTCGCCCCTCGGAGATTCTCAGAGGATGCTGGGTTAGGAAAGCTCTTTTATTCCAGCGGTCAGGCTCTGGGCTGTAACATGAGATGCTGGCCAAGGACACACCCCTGGGCAATGCAGGGACAGCCACCAGCTTCCACCGGGAACGCTCCAGTTGCTCTCGGTGGGCCCCATACCTCCTCACGTCAGAAATAAATAAAAAATTGTGGAGCCTGTGTTAGTTTGTCAGGGGCGTCATGACAGAACACCACAGTCCGCATGGCTTAAACAGCAGAAATGTACTTTCCCACAGTTTCCGAGGTCGGCAGTCCAAGGTCCAGGTGTTGGCAAGTTGCTTTCCTCCGAGGCCTCCCTCCCTGGCCTGTGGCTAGGTGGCTCTTGCTGCCTCTTTGCACAGTATTTCTCTGCGTGTCGTGCATCCCAGATGTGTGTCTTAATTTCTTCTTACAGAGACATCAGCCAGATTGGATTAAGGACACCCTCGTGGCCTGGTTTTAACTTAATTATCTCTTTAAAGGCCTTAGCTCCAAATACAGTCATATTCGGAGGTTCTGGGGCTTAGAACTTACGTATGAATTTTGGGGGCAGACATATTCGGCCCACGGCAGAGCCCACAAAAATGTGTCAAAATGGGCGGGATCTACAAAAGGCAAAAAGCCCTCAAAAGTCGTAGTTTGGCCTTCTTGACGGCGGATTAATTTGCTTCTCTTACAAGGCAGAGAACGCAACAGGACAGTGTCTAGACAGTTTGGAAAATTCCAGAACAATCAAGATGACCTATAGCGAGAGTTCTAACACATTTACTTGCAGCATCTCTATTTTTCCTGTTAGCTACTCTGTTGGCTAAAGCTCAAAAAACACAGACTCTACAAAGCATGTTATGACACTTCTCATTTAACTTTCTTTTTTAAGTGATCTTACTATTTGCCAGGCCATCAGTAAAGAATTTTTACATACTGGATTCTTTCCACAAACATTGAATGCTTTTCTACTGAACTGCAAAGACCTGTGCTGGACCCTTTGCTGAACTTGCGAAAGGAAACCATCGATGTGTTTTTTCATGGCCCGTAGCTGACAGAGAGCAGCAGGGAGCGGCCGAGTGACTCAGGGCGAGGCCCCAGGCCCAGAACTTGGCTAACTCCGCAGGACCACTTCCTGTCTCCAATTTCTGCTTCTCGTTAGCAGGAGATTGTGTATTCCAAGAGCTGTGCAGATGTTAATCACATCCGCAGACACCAGGGAGACTCTAACGTGGAGGAGGCGTGTGCGCTGCGCCCAAGGTCATCAAAAGTCATCCAGAAAGTCAATGTTAAAGGAACATTGACATAGCCGTGCTGCCTGGGGGATGAGGTCGCGGCATGGCCCTGGCGTTAGCCAGAGCGTACAGGGAGTCACTTATCCCGACCTTCACCAGGCAGAATGAGCAGTGAGCTTCCTCCATCAGCCTCCAAGGGCTGTACTGGCTCTCAGGGAAATGTTGGGAGCAAAAAAGGAATCTTGGGAGGAAACGATCCCACAAAATATTAGGTGTCATACTTGTTGCTCACGATGCTGCTCTTCCCTGTTCTGATGGACTTTCATTTCTTTCAGACAGGGGCTGGTACTTGGCCCTGCTGGCCGGTCTGTAGAACGGGTTGAGTCTGGCTGGATGCTCCATTGTCCCATCATGAGGGGCTTCTTGAGCGCCCCGCATGAAGAGCTGAGGCTCGACTTTCATCCGTGCCTGGGAAGGTACGAGGGCATCGTGCCGCCTGTCCAGGGACCAGACAAACTCGGGGAAGCCAGAGGCCTTAGGCGATAATTAGCAAAGCATTCCAGATTCCTTCTTCCCAGGTTAGCTTTCCATGGGAACAAGCGGCTTAACCCAGACTCAGGGGCTCTGGGTTGGCAATGACCTCTAACAAGTAAACTGTGAAAGAGGAACCTATTAAGACCAGTAAATAATTAACGTGGGTTCATAGGGATGCTCAGCAAGGCATTTCCAGGGCATGGAACCACTAACCATAAACATTAGTTGGCGCCTTTAGATTATAGACTCAGATAATGAGATCAAACGGGCAGGAAGTCATAACTCAGAACACTGCTTTTTAAACAAGTCAAGTTAGAATAGAGTCTTAGTCTTCATTAATGGGTTTCGTGGTGTTTTTGCCGTGATAGGTAGGGAGAATTTAATTATAGAGTGGCCGGCATGAGAGTACAGTCTGCCCTCCATAACCAAGCCCAGAAAGTTATGTGTGATGAATATTTGTTTAAAATAAGGCTGGTTGTACTCTCTCTCTGGAAGCTGAAGTATAACTGTGTTGCCAGATTAATCATTAAACTAAGCAATCTGCAGATTAATTAAATACTAGAGTCTGAGTCTGGGTGCACAAACAGGAAGCTGGAAGTATTACGAGATAGCCCAACACTAAATTCAATCCCAATATTAATGCAAGTCCAGCTGCCTTGAATTATTTGATAACGGTGCTTGTAGGTCCTGTAGCCTGCTTCCAGGGCACCCCTCCGGCCGCCCCACTTCCCCTCCGTCTGGATATCAGAGTGGCCTCTTCAGTCGTCTTCAGCCACAAAGACTACTCCAAGTCCACTCCTTACTCCTCGCAAGGGCAAGTTCACGAGAAAGAGAGAACACGTTTCCTTCTGCCACGCCAGGAAGGCAGGCTCAGCTGTGCTGAGGCCACTTCTGAACCTCGCCTGTCCCAGTGTCTGGGGTTCCTGTCCGGGCGTGTGTTCTTGGGAGGACAAGACATGGAAGAGAGACGCGTCCAACCAACTTAAGGACGTTGGTCATCACTTCCTTTCACCATCTGAGTATCTTTTCCTTTCAATTGGTGCAATTAGTTTGACCCTTTCCCCAAACTCCCAGCTCATAGCTGTCCCCTCTCTGCTGTCCTTCAGGGCCAGCGTGACTTCCTAGGAAATGAGGACCTCATAAAATACAAGGCAGGAAAGAGACTCTGCTCCCCTTCCATCCCTGGGCCCCGCAGCCCGGGCATTGTTGGGTCAGTGCTTCGGGCGCCCTTCTGCCCACTCACCTGAGCCCCCGCGCTGGTCTGCAGGAGGAGACAGGAACTGAACACAACCTAGCCGGCCGAGGACAGGTGTCCTGAGGCCGATCTCCAGAGCCGGTAGGTGAGCGACCTCAGCCAGCCTCAGTCTAGCAGACATTCTGGCCACACACTTCGCTTGCACTGGCCAAGGTCTGCCGCAGTGTTTCCCGGAGCCAGCGTCATTCCTGTGCCGGGGGTGCCGCCGACGCTCAGTGCTTTCTCTGCAGCCTCAGTTAGGTCCGCTCGGCGTCCGTGAAGCTCAGAGAGGCTTTGTGGTCGGGGACGTCCTGCCTTGTCCGAAGGCAGGCAGAGCCCCGAGGCTGTTAGGAGAGCTTCCTGGAAGAGCCCCTTTGCAATGAGTTTATTAGTTCTAACAAAGGAAGGAGCTGTGTGTCACGGGTGAAGATAGATGGGCGTCAGCCAGGGGCCAGCACACGGTGCAGGGACAGATGAATGGAACTGGCAGAATCGACCCCACGAAGGAAGAAAATTCAGGCCAAAAATAAGGCCACACTTCCGTCCTGTCATCCAGAGCCATGGCACAGGGTTCCCCAGGGGGGGGTGTAGATGGGCAGATAACCCCACTGTCGCACCACGGCTGTGCCTGGTGTGTTGCTTACGTGTGGATGCAGACCCTCGCCCTCATGTAACGCCCACCCCCAGGTTTGTGGGAGCAGTGACCAGAGGCCAGGAGAAAGAGGTGGCTTCTGAGACCGCAACAGGAAGTACTGACTTGGAGGAGGGGGACGTCTCCGTGCACGTCAGGCTGAGACTCACACCCAGCAAGCACTGGTTGTCACCAAACAATACTTATCTGCTTTCTTCTCCGTGGATTTTCATAGTTTGAGCATTTCATATAAAAGGAATCATACAGTGGGTGGCCTTTTATGTGTGGCTTCCTTCACTTAGCACAATATTTTCAAGTTCATCTACAGGTAGCATTGTCAGGCCTTGGGCTGGCAGTGCTGGGCAGTACCTACCCTCGTCCTCACCACGACAACACAGCTGCTAACAGGTATTCATGCTCCCCGTCCGCCTTCCGCTGCTAGGTGTTTGGTAATTTCTTAAAAGCGAAATGATTTAAAAGCAGGCATTTGCACATTAAAGTTCCCATTTTTCCTTGCTATGGTTTAGCTCAGGTTTTCACACGTCCATAACAGTGCACAGGGTTGTATACAAAACAAAACAAAAAAACAAAACAGAAAAAAAAAACAAAAACGGGTCTGCTGTATTTTGCGGGCTATTTCAGGGCTATCGAGTGTCACCTGGACTTCAAGCAGTTTTCTGATTGGGGGTCAGACTCTGCCCAGAACCAGCAGGGGGTGGAGTGGTGCCACTTTGCTTTGCGTGCCGTTGCTATGGACACAGGGAGTGTGGCCTGTCCTTCACCGGTGGGCAGGGGCCTTCGCTGAGCTGCGGTCTGAAGCCCCCTCCCGACTCTCCTTTTGAAAGGTGTTGACGAGACCAGTTCGATTCTTCCTGGGTTTGTGCCCCAGTGGGGGTCTCTGCCCTTTCAGGGGCTGTTCTTGACCTCGAAAGATTTAGATATTTTATCTTCAATCCCCAAGATGGATGGGACCTTGGGAAACCGATTTACGCTAACTAGGTTGACAAGAGTTCGATTTACAACCTAGGTTAAAATTTGGTAAATTTACTGTTGGGGTTTATATCAGTCAGAATAGGTTGGCTCTGCCGCCATGACTGTTCCAAAACTCAGGGGCTTCAAGCAACAAAGTGTTTGTTCCTGTTGGCGCAAAGGCCACTGCAGGTCCCAGCCACTCTCTGGGGCAGCTGTCCCCCATGCGATGGCCTGGTGCTGCACCTCCACTGGGACCGTATTGCTACGAATAATGAGACAGGAAGAAAGAACGCACTGGAGGGCCACCCCACTGCTATGTGAATGCTCCCCCCGCAAGTAACACGCACCACCTCCGCTTACAACTCGCTGGCCGAAGCCAGTCACGCAATCACACTTAATCTCCAGGGACAAGGGAATAACAAATCCCAGAGCACCCAGAAGGAAAAGAACTGGAAGTACTGGGGAGGGGCACCGGGGTCCACAGACAGACCCACCCTTTCTAACAACTAGGATCCCCATGTCTGTCTTTCCTCCAGATAGTAAAGCCCATGGCGCCCCAGGCAGAGCTCGGCGGGCCCAAACTGCACTCCAGGAGCCAGGCGTGCGATTGTTTCTACAGTACTCGCTGAAATCCACTCGTAATAGCTAGTGTTGTTATGCTTACTTTACCTGTTATGTCATAGGATGTGTAATGTTGACTCTAAGGATGAGTCTGATGAGCCTCTTTGCTCCTGCGTTGATTCAGTTTGAAGATCAGATTATTGGTGGCCATCAGAAACACAGCTTCCTCTATCTACTCATTTTCATGCACCATATTGGAAGCCTGTTACTTCGTGGCAAACATTTTAGAATAGACTCAATTATTGCTTTATCTTTCTATCACATACACGGATGGATGGATGGATGGATGGATGGATGGATGGATGGATGGATGGATGGATGGATGGATAGATAGTTTGCATGTGCATGTATGTGGTTGTATATGTGTGTGTACATATCTATACCTATAGTTGCCTATCTACAATCATCAGTTATTAATTCCACGGTGAATTTCAGTGGTTTCTTTCTCTTTTCTTTTTTTTCTGGTGAGATTTTGAAAGCACACCTGATTACATTTGAGAGCTATTCTAGTATTACCGGGAAGACATTTCTCCTTTTTTACCCCCAAATTATGAAGAGAACCTAAGGGAGGCTATGCATGAACTGATTACGGTTGCAAGTATTTGAAGATTTTGTGTTCCCTAGTAAAAAAGTAATGATTGTATTATCTCAGGATTTTCTGCGACTCAGTTTAGGATCTTCCCCTAATGACGGAACGTAGTATTTTTGATTTGTTTATCTAGTTTAATAGATTAAATATCTCAACAGGTGGTGCTCATGAAACGTTCTTCCTTGTGAATTTTACAGTTGGGTAAAGAGAATCACTTCTCTTTTAATTAGCCTACGGTAATCTCTTTTATGCCTAACTGAACCCTAGCAGATTACTCCTCTTCACTTTGCTACTTAAACATTTTTAAAGTTTTTGGTGTCTGTCGCCTTTCCTTGAGGTCTTCCTTTTGCCACACATAACACAATTAAAGGTAAATTACAATGCACACACTCACTGAGAAAACGCAAACAATTCCAAATGCCCCTCTTTTCTTTGAGTGGATGGATAGGAGATGAGCGCTCCCTATAAGTAAATGACCATTTACCGTATAGACTATTCTCTGGCCACAGTCTCCATTGGGAATTGTAAGGTTGGCTAAAGTTCAAACCCTGGTAGCCAATCTGAGCCTTCACCTTGAAATTTTGAATCTTCAAATGCAATAGATTTCCTTGGCAATTTTTTTTTCAGAGTGAGAATTATAATGAGAAGGACATTTTCTTGCTTCCCCTGGATGCCAAGGGTGGGTTTCAGTGGGGCGATCCTGTCTCTCCAGCTGATTCTCTCTCTTCTCCCAGTGGTGATTTCCTCTGGCTTTGTTGTCATCACCTTTCATGAGAGCTGGCTCATGCCGTGGATGTTAGAGCCAACGTGCTGCCTGTTAATGGTGAATCCCCTGGCAGCCGCACCAATAGCTGCTTGACTAGCAGCTTGTATCCTGTGACTTTGTCATACAAGAGTAAACAGCTGCCTGAATGTCTCCCCATAGTAATCACGGCTGTTCCCTGTGGTGTACAGCAGCTGTTGCCCTCAAGAGTCCTTGAGTATTAGTATTGCATGTCTATATTAAAACACAGCACAAGAGCATTTCAGTGCCTCTGCTCATCACTTATTAATCTGTCGGCCTCACCTCTACGTCCGAGCAGCTCAGAGGGATGTCCAAGGCGTTGCCTCTTGCAGTGTCCGCCTTATTCTATATCTTCCTCAGAAACATTGTCCGCACCCTCTTGAAGAGCAAGGGGTAACTCTTTCTCAAACCTATGAGCCCCACAGCAGAGTCCTGCACATAGTAGGTGCTCAGTAAATGTATGGTGAAAAATCGAACTTTTATGATAATGTACTGCCAGTATGCAACAACTTTTGACCTATAGAAATGACAATTGCATTTAGATCCTAACTTATTTAAGATCATAATCTAACCATCTTAATTTATAGGTACATCGATTTTCATCTCATTAAAATTATAATATATATTATTATTATCAGTTCTCAAAATTTTCCTAAGATATAACATGATTACCTGAAAAATTGGGACTTGGCTTCTGCTTAGGCAGAGCCACTTCATTGTTTTCCTGAATAATCTATGCTTTGCATAATTTTGAGGGCTAAGAAAGACTATACCATATGTATTTTCATGAACCATGTAAAACCTTTAACACTTTATGTTTTTCTAGTTCTAAATCTTAAAAAGCTCAAAGAATCACTCGGAAATTTGGTCAGATTTCCACTCTGAAATTATGCTGAACCTCTTCTAACTTCTTGCTAATACAGCCATGAACACAGCAAAATGTTAGAACTCACTACAGCGTGAAATGCTGATGACCAGCGGACATCTTAACGCCATGATCTGGGAGAAACTGGCATCCATTATAACACAAAACAGAACGGAGTAAAATCAAACAAGCGAACAAATAAATACAGGCAATTCTGACGATTTAACTGATGATTTTGCCTGAACAAAATTAGGATGGTCTTTTTTTTTTCTTTCTTTAAATCGCTCTGTTATTTCATAATTTAGGAACCAGGGGCCTGCACCACCAAGGGAATTATGTGGTCAGCTACTTCTCCTTGGAAGCTGCATTCTCTTCTCCCAACTGGCTCTCACCTCCACTCTTCCCAGAATGATGATAAAGGTAGGCAGAAAGGCGGGATGGAACAGGAGCAGTGCATTTTGGGAGTTGTAGTCCCCAGGAGCATATACTAATAACGATGGTTGCCAATACCTACGGAGTGCTGACTATACATCAGTCATTGTATTGAGTACTTAGCATAAATTATTAAGAATAATTCTACTACATTTTCACTTGCCAGCAGTGGTTTCTCTTGATTCATTTTATTGCTTTACTCTTGGGAGTTAATGAGTTTCCCCCTGTCAATTTCAAAAAAAGAAAAAGAAAAGATTTTCTGGGTATCTTTCTGGGTAAATCTAGAAGTCCTTAAAAATTATAGTTAAATAATAGATCAGTCCCCAGCAGATCTGTGCTGCTGCTCCCAAACAGGCTCTTTCTATTCTGGAATACTTCAACAACTGAGCACTCTCAGATGTGCTCAGGTGAAAACGTGCCTGTGGCCATTTATCACTGCCCCGAGGGATAGTCACATTAATGATGACCTATGGGAAGAATTTTCAAAAATGGCTCTTTTATCATCTTGCACATCTTAGCTTTTAACCTAATTCTGTAAGGTCAGGTCTGCAAAGTTATAATTACCTGTGCAATTAAGGTAAAAATATTATTAAAATACTCTGTAAGGTCAGGTCTGCAAAGTTATAATTACCTGTGCAATTAAGGTAAAAATATTATTAAAATAGGGTTTTTTTTTTTGTAAAAATAATTAAAAATTATTGTGAAGAATTCAATCAGGGTAGAAAAAGTTCAAAGAGGAAAGTTAAACAGAAAATTATACAAATTTCGGCCCCTGAAAAATAGGCTTTCTCAATTTAAAGAGATTATAAGCCTCAACAAAAGAGTCTTAACACTCGAAGACACATCTAAGCAAAAAGGATTTTCAAAACATACTTCTCATGAATTCTGTTTAGAGTTTGCATTTTGATTAGAACTGCCTACAGAATGTGATTTGAGGCCCCTTCGCTCAAACATCAGAAGCGAATGAAGTCCCCCCCACCTCCACACTCTTCCTGCCCCTCCCCAATTTCTCTCCAGCTTCCAAGGTTCCTCTGACCAATGAGGGGGTTGGACCAAGCTGTCACTAATGGCCCCTCTTTGCCTTACATGCTATGGGCTATTTTCTCTGTTAAAATGGAAAGTCTCCCACGAGGAGCTTGGGAGGCTGGGGTGGGAGTGTGGAGTTCAGTGGCGTGAACAGCTGGGAAGCCCTGGGCTCCTGGGGTACGCACAATGGAGCAAACGTAGATTTGGGGGGTGGAGATGAAAGGGGAGAGATGAGGGACCACATTTAAGACATTTCATTTCTTCTACAATTTCATCTAGGGTTGACTTAAATTTCATTGTCTGTGTCTTTGATTGCCAGTACATCAAAAAATAATAATTATAGGGGCAATTAAAGTCTGAAATTAAAAAAGAAACACATTAGTGGTAAGTCTTTAAATCACCCTGGGGCGGCCTTCCTTTCCAGTTCTGATCCCTTTCAAATCATTAACCAATCCACAGAGAGGAAGAAGGTCAGACAAACTTCTAATGCAAGTGTCAGGGGGAAAAGAAAAGACCAGTCCCAAAGTGAATGCAAAGCTTCACTGAACAGAAAATGTAAGTCAAGGTACACACGTACCTTGGTTTGTGAGAATTTGATGATCTTACCCATTTTCCATCGAGATTTACTTTCGTGAGGTGACAGGCATATTGAGGGACACCCAGGGTTTGCACAATTAGAGGCACGTGTAAAGTAAGGGATCACATTGATAAAACCCTCCCCACTGAAGGACAGTTTAAGCCATCAGAGGGCACCTATTTACTGACTGCCGGCCTGCACCAAGACGGAAGCTTCCAGAAGGCAGCTTCCTGGGCTTCATCCCCTGCTGTGTCTGGGAGCCTGGACGGAGCCCACGGTAAGACTTCTTGCATGACACGCTCCCAAGTCTGAAAGATGGGCTTCCTGCTGGGAGGAGATGATCTGCAAAGTAATCAGCACAGGAAATTCTTTCGAATTCCTGTTCCTAACTCCAAAATGAGGAAGAGGAAAGGACCCTCTCCCGTCCCCACACATACACAAAAAGACAGGAACGAAATGCCCTAACAGCCCTGTGGGTGAGGGTCTGACCAAATTTATTTAAGAAAACAAAAGATTTGGTTCCAGTTGCCTGCGCCCCTGGAGTGGACCACCCCAAACTTAGTGTCATAAAACAACAGTCTTTTTTTATCCTCTCACAGGTTCTGTGAGGCAGGGACGTGGACAGAGATGGCTGGTCTCTGCCCTGTGGTGTCTTGGGCCTCAGCTGGGAAGACGTGCAGGGCAGAGAGGCTGGAACCTTCTGACGCTTTGTCACTCAGCTGTCTGGGCCCTGGGCAACAGCACTGGACATGGGGGCCTGCCAGGTTTACTGACCAGCTCACCTGCGTTTGGCCTCTCCGTGTGGCTTGGGCTTCTCAGCAGGTGGCTGGGTCTCATGCTGGAGCTTCCCAAGGCCAAACATCCCCCAGAGAACCAGCAGAGACGCTCACTTTTCTGACCCACTCTATGGTCACAGCCTTGCCCAGATCCAAGGGCCATAACTCTGTCTCTTGATGAAAGAGAGAACGAAGAACTTGTTTCCACCTTTAAAACTTGCCATGTCCCGGGGCTTGCCCTCGGCTGTCTGCAAAGTGACACAGGAGTTTGATGAAGCATGGAGAGGAGCTGGTTAAAATGGCTCCAGAGCCATTTCCCGCGGTGTTCGCTGACCGTCAGCCACGTGCCCGGCCCTTTGTGGGTGCGGGGCCACCGCGTGGAACCAGATGGACGAGCACGCACGTCCTAAATCGCCTGTGCTCCAGTGGGGCGAGGCGGGCGGCAAACAGGTTGGCCTGGAGGAGTTGAGGGAGGGCGGGGGATTAAGGACAGACGCAGACGCTTTCACACTCTTCCCTTGGAGACGCTGGCCCGCGCTCCCTCCCCGCAGTCCGTCCTTTTGATTCAGGTGTGTTCCCTGATTGCTTTGACCAAGAGACTATAGAGAAAGTTCCCCGGTTAAGGCCGGAAGAAGCACGCAGCTTCCGTCTCCCGTTTCAGTCACCATTGGTTTTGGGGGGCCGCGTTACCGTGTCAAAAGCCCCAACTGTCCTGCTGGAGGAACCTCGTGGGGAGGTGAGGACACCACAAGGGACAGAAGCCAGCCTTCGAGGGGCCCCTGGCGTGACATACTCGTGAAGGCTTCTGGGACCCCCAGCTCGGCCCAGCCGCCGGCTGAATATCATCCTGTTCCTAAGACGGCTGATCTGGGGAGAGTTTGCTCACGCCAGTGGGGAAGCCACTGCAATGCCACCCCGTCCCACAGGGGTGCTGCCGGCGCCCGTCCCCCAAAACACGTGTGGAAACAACCGATCGACAGAGCAACTAGATGCCGACGAATAATCGAGAGCATGTTGTAATTCCTACAAATAAACGTTAAAAATTCCTCTCTCCTATTTTATCTTATGCAAACCAAGAGCGGCTCTTTAATTGGAACTTCACTGTGGACATTCATTGCTGGTACAATTTCAGACCCAGTGGCAAGCGCTTGGTGACTTATATTTGGGTGGGCGGGTCTCTGAGTAGAATCTTCAAATCACTCGAGAGTAACGTCGCCACGATCTGGATCAGCGAGCTGGCCTGTCCCCTTCCCACGTCCTCAGCCACAGATAGGACCACGTTTGCCGCGGCCCAATAACTCAGCCCCGTGGGTCTGAAGGATTTCTGCTGACTTGCAAGGCGGGGTGACTCACACCAGGCTCCAGGATCAGAACCAAACAAAGGGAGCAATCAGACATTCGGATCAGATTACCATCGCAGAATGCACAAAGCAAGGCGGTGTGTGTGTATTGTGTGTATGCTGTGGGTGTTGTGTGTGTGTTGTGAGTGTCGTAGGTGTATATTGTGTGTATGTGTGTTGTGTACATGCTGCGTGTGTGTGTGTATGTTGTGGGTGGGTGTGTGTTGTGCACACACACACATGAATGTCTGCTCAAACTACCCCAAAACTTAGTGGCTTATTGATTTGCTCCTCATTCTGCAATCTGATCAGGGCTTGCCAGGGACAAGGCATATGACATCATATGGGTGGATCAAAGAACCTGCTTTGAAGATGGCCTCAGGGCTGGCAGGCTGTCATCTAGAAGTTCAGTCGGGGCTGTTGGCTGGGTCTCTGTCCTCCTCCATGTGGCCTCGACCCACAGCAAGGCCGGCTTCTCACACACAGGGGTCAGCGTATTCAGCCCTGTTCATAAAGATAAAAGAGAAATTGCTAGGCATCATTAAGGTCTAGGCCTAAAAATGACATCGTGTCACTTCCTTCGGGTTCCACCGGTTGAAGCAGAGCAAATCAAGGGAGGGGACGTCAGGATGTGACTATTCTGGGTTTCCTGGAGTCCACCCAAGCGATGCTCCGGCATGATGCCCAATGAGCTTTATCATAGAGAGTGTCTATTCTCTGGGCGGGATGTGGGATCGGACGACCGCTGCTTCTTCCTCGACTCCAGAACCCTCTGGTTCAATGTCTTCTCAGCCCCTCATTCCCAAGGACGGTAACGGGCACGCCGTGAGCATTCACATGGGCCCTGCCGATTGACTGAGTTCACACATCCCACATTTTCCAGCTGAGGCGGTTCCTTGGCCAGTTATTTCGCAGGAACGCAGCTCTCTGCAAGACTCGTTCCTTCTTGAGCCAACCGATGGTCATCCTTCATGCTGCAGTTTTCTATTCGGTCCCAAGGAATTTGTTTCGTAAACGCTGTTACCAGACACAGCACACGTGACCTTAGTTTGTGAAATCTACGCTGCTGTACAGGGATGGTGGGTGTGACGTGCTGGTAAACGTACACGTACATTGATTGTGCTACCCGAATTGTTTTTTTTTTAAGGTAAAGTTTCCGTTTGTTTTGAACGTAACACACTCCCTGTAGCAAACAAAAGTGGAAAAAAGCATACGCACATGCACACACACACACACACACACACAAACACACAAATCACTCACATCTGCAAAGATTCTATTTCCAAATGACGTCCAGATGGACACGGGTTTTTGGAGGACACTTTTCAGCCCGGTTCAGCGTTCCGTGAATAACCTTTCCCAGCGCTCATGATTGCCCCATCGGGTGAGTGTGTCGATCGTTCCGAGTCTTAGAGAAGTGAGTTCCCTTTTCTAGGGTCGTACAGTGAGGAGGCCGTGAAACAGGTGTTCAAAGCCAGATGCTCCAGCCCCAAGGCCCTCGCCTGCGAACACCGGTGACCTCGCCAGAGGGACTATGTGTATCAGAGGCCAGCGAGTCAGGAGCGTCAGAAGCGCAGAGCTTGTCCAGTCAAGAGGGTAATGAACACCGAGCCCTGTGGGTTACAAAAACCTCACCCCTTGTTTTTCTCCTTTGGGAAAGGAGGGGTGTAGGGCAGAGACGAGGACGGCACCGCGCAGGAGTTCCAGGTGAGAAGGCCGGGCAAGCCCCCGTCCCCCCGCGCAGGTGTGCATCGCCGCTGCTGTCATCAGCATCCGGCCACCGAGCTTCGAGGTGTTCTGGCTCAGGTAGGGTCATCGGGGTTCTGAGAGGCGCACGCGCTGATAACAGCAGATTTCGGCCAACGCGACATCCCGTTCCTAATGAGTTTTGCGTTTCTCCCGATGAGGACACACGAACTGGCTTAAAAATAGCTTCATCATGACCACTTTCACATCCTGAGTGAGCGCCTCTAAATTTGGAACTGACAAAGGGCCGTGAAAGATTTCCTTTCCGAAAATAACAGGCTTAATGAGCCTTGTGACAAATGGTTGAGGTTTCACTTTCCACTGCCCCTTAGTTTGAACTATTTGCAAGTGTGTGTTTTTTCTTTTTTTTAAGGAGGTGCCATGTACCTCTGTGTGTCCAATAATTGGATCTGGGTTGAAAGAAAAAAGCGTCTGTGGAATGAGTTTCCTGTGAAAATCAGATCTCAGCCTTCCAAAATGAAATAGTAGTAGGAAGCTGTCTGGTTTAAATAATCTAATTGTGAAGGAAAAAAACAAACAAACCCATCTTCCCACTGCCTCTTGTCAGAAAGGTAGGAAGATGGCTCGTGGGAAGAGAACTCGGCATTTCCGAGTGGAGTGGAGCTCGACGGGGCCTCGGCCCCAAACAGCTATGGGGTGCTTCCTTGGCATCTCTGTCCCTCATCTCGGAAAGCTGTTTGTACCATATCTTGACTTTTAGCAAGAAAGAAGCAAACTCCCTTTCAGTAGAAAACTATGGATTTTTCTGTTAAAACGGTGAATGGAACAATACATGTAACACCCCCACCGACCCCCAATTTTAAATCAAGAAAGTAACTCGAAAAAAGAAGAAAATACATTAGCCCTGGAAACCATGAATGATGCATTTCAACAGCTTGCCAGCACCCTCGCTGGACCTCTGCCGAAGGTCACCAACGGAAATTGGGCACGGGGCGCGTTGTCTTATGTGTGTCCCACCTTCTCGGGAAGGCCATCACAGGGCTCCGTCGACACCTTATGGCTCCTGCTATAGAGGTACGAGGGGGTCAGGGGGAGAAAGCGGTGATGGGGGGCAACCTTTCCTCCGGGCGAGTGCCCTGGAGCTGGCAGTCTGAGCAGACGGCCACTGGAGGCCCTGATCACAACAGCGTCTCCATGTTGGACAGGGACCCCTGACACTGGGCACTGTCACCTCCAGCTGCTAACAAGAGGCAGCTCCACGGCAGCTGGAGAAGTGGCCAGCGACCCGACCTTCTTCAGCAGAAAACACTCTGGGCACAACAGCCATGGAGGCTGGTGTAGAGAGCCTGACCAGGTACGTCAGGGGTCGTGTAAGTAAAAGGCGTGGTGAGTCCTTTTATTAACCAAAGCCATGATCGAATATACATTTTTTTTCCACCTGGTTTTGTTTAACTTCTACAATTAAAAAAAATAATTAGTGTTAGTAAAGACCTTCAGTGCTATAACCAATTAGAAAAAGTATAGTCAACCTTGACATCTAATCAAAATTATTGATATGGGTGTGTCAATTTAAAAGTAAAAGGGACATTACTAGTTAGAGGGAAAAAAATAGACTTAAGTGTTGGAATACGTCAATTTAGAGCAGGATTTCTCCGCCTGGATGCTAGGGACAATTTGGACTGGATAATGTTCTGTGGGTGGGGCTGCCCTGTGCGATGTAGGGTGGTTAGCAGTCACCCTGGCCTCTGCCCACTAGGTGCCAAAAGAGCCACCCACCCTCCATGCATCTGTGACCAAAACTGTCTTCTGGGAAGTAAAATCATGCCAGTTGAAAATCACTGAGTTAAACAAAGTGACTTTTCTCCCTGCTCAAGGACGAGTTTGGAAATCTGCAGGTTTTAAACCCATCATCTCTATCCGTCTGACCATCCCTCCTCTGGCCCTGGTCCATGCCCCTGGGCCCAGGATGGGCGTGAGGAAGAGGAAGAAGGTTGCTTGGAAAGGTGCACAGTCCCGGGCTTTAATTAGGGTATCGATTTTCTTCCTCTGCCCGGCAGAATCATGGCCCCCTCTCCTCTCCATTCTTTTTTTTTTCTTAAGCCAGGATGATTAAATTATCAACAAAAGCAGCTGGAACAATTCCTGGCAGACAGTGATACAGCAGGTCCTTAGTACATGTTAATAACTTCTTCACAATATTTGTTTTGCATCACTGAATGGTGGGCTTCTTAATATCTCTTGTAGTCAGTACATTGAGGCTCAGGGAGGTAAAGTAAGTGGCCCATAGTTAGATATGTGCTTAATAGGTGGTGGCCTGGAAGCAGGCCTGGTGGGGGGAGACAGGGGAGCAGAGAGGGGAGGTGGGTGCTTGGTTCTCCTGGGAGTGCTCTAATTCCTTAGCTACGGTGGAGACCAGTTAATTGTCTTATTTGTCCCTCCCCAGTTCTCATAAAATTGCCTATAAAATTTCATAAACCCACAGCGCTCTATGAAATAAGAACATCAACCAATAAACTGCCAGACCCCGTGAGAATTTTTTCCGGAGAAGCGTTCTTCTTCTCCTTGTTATCTCTCGCCCTGTTTCATGAAGTTCATATTCTGTCGTACGAAAGATAGGAAAACAAGGAGAGTGAGATCCTGTTCACGCCATTCGATCCATTCATGTTGCCAGGGACCAGCTACCCTGATGAAACGCAAGGAAAGCTATTTTGCAATAAAATATTTACTGTAGTGTCTACGTACCAGCGAAACCTTTAGAAAAATCCACGATGAGGTAGTGGGTTTCTAATTATGATTCAGCCACGCAATGGATTATTATTAAAAGTATTTAAAATTACATTTATAAAGCTATTTTCCTACCTTTTTAAAGATACATGTTAATTGTAAAAATAAAACAACAGCTCTAAAAGAAATGAATGCGAAAAATAAAAATCCCGTAACTGCTAACACTCAGTATGGTGGGCCTTAGGGTTGTTGACAAATATGTTGGCCTTCTCTCAACCTGGACGGAGCGGGACTGGACTTTCCTCTCCCCTTAATTAGATGGCATGGGACACGCTTTGGCCAATAAAACATGAGCACTGATGAATGAGCTCATCGATTTTCCAATACTCTTGTCAACACCGGATTTAATAAATTATTATCTACCATTGACAGATTGGTAGAAAGTATTTGTATCTCTTTAGTTGCTTTTCTTTGATTATTAATGAAGTCAAATCACTTCGTATTGACTGTTTGTGATTATCCTTTGTGAAATGACTCTAAGTCTTTTAACTAATTTTTATCGTAAATATTTTTTGCATATTAACCTATATCTGCCAGAGAGGTTGCAAACATTTTATCCCTCTTGGTCATTTCCGCCCCCAATTTTGCTCACGATTTCTTTCCACAAAGAAGCTAATGTTCACAAAGAAGCCACATTTTATTCTTATCTAAAGGTTTTAGTCTTACGACATGCTTTGAAAACACTTTCCCACTTCAAAATTACATGTATCCATCTAAAGCTGTATTCTGGTGCTTTTATATTTTTATTTTTTAATACTTAGATGTTTGATAATCTAGAATTTACTTTGGAGTAAAGAAAGAATTATAGTGATTGAATTTTCTTTTCTTTCCAACTGGTTAATAAATTGTACCAACTTTATTTGTGAAGCCATTTTGCTTTATCCTCATTGACTTAAAATGATGCAGTTTTCTGATGACATGGGAACATATGACAATGCCATACGAAAAGAGTGGAATGAAATAAAATCGTAACAGATAGAATGAGCCCTCTATCTCAAGCAAACGTATTTATAGAAAAATTTTGGAAGGAAAATTATACTGCTGGTTTTGGGAGAGTGTTTTTTACTTTAATACTTGGATATATTTTCTAAAATTCCTACAGTGCGTTATGGTATATTATAAACAGGAAGAACACACATCATTTTAAATTACCGTGTTTTTGAACAAAGTATGGAGAGAGCCCTATAAATTCAGCTTATTTTTCTCATAGAATTATTTTTCTTGCCTTAGCTATATTGCCGAAAGTTCTCTGAAATTCCGGCAACATAACTAGTTAATTTTCCGCTGTACAGTGCCTCCATATCTCAAATTCATCACCCTATAAACTTTCCAAACTGTGAGGATAAATTTGAGTTTTTTAAGTGAAGAATCATAGCGTATCTTTAATTTAAAAAAAAAAAAACCGCAAAATCTTAGAAACGCCACTGAGTTTTGCAAAGTGAGATAAACTGGAGATTTGTGGAGCCAAAACCTACTTCCTCTGCTGCTGTTTAATGGTTTTCTTCTCTGTTTTGCTTCTAGTTACAACGGATTTTGGAAATACCTTAGTTTTTTTTTTTTAATGCTTTGAGAAGACAAGCCTCTTTCCTCTAAGGGCATCGTGATAAATATCACTTTTTACAATTCACAGAGAGAATCTGTGCAGCAGTACAAACAAAGCACCTCAATCTTCGCTTTGGAACTGTGTTCATGTGGATTTGTCCATCGACGTTCACAGACTTATGAGGGACTTCAGAAATGCAACTGACGCAATTATATAAAATATTTATGCAAAAAAGTCAGCAAATTGCTGAATCTTATACCCGGTTTTTATTATTTTTATTATCTTATCGTTGTTACAAAGTTTAAAGCATGCAAAACAGCGCTCTGTAATGTCTAGGGATAACGTGAGAGATACAAAGACTTGCGAGGGAGAAAGAGCACTGTCCGTTCGTGCCGGGGGAGGCCTCCGATGGGGAGCACGGGGGATGCGGTTGCAGAGGTGCGAGAAATGAGAACTCACGAGAGCCTCGACTGTGCGTGTGAGAACTGGATCTGCGCGGAGAGGCGGAGAAGAAGGGGCCGAGAACGAGGCGGCTCCAGGATGGGCGACGGTGGAGCCCTTCCCCATCATCCAGAAGGTGGGAGACGGCCAGATGCCCTCCGCATTCTGTGCCGAGTGTGGCTGACCCCTGCGGACGTTCCCACTGGGCTGTCTTGTGCGGTTCTGGTTGGGCTCTGCCCTCAGGCAGCACCAGCAGAGATCAGAGGGGGGGAAAAGGCAGCAGTGAGGGTGTTTATTTCTTGACTCCATCCATCCCAGGCTGCAGACTGACTGCTGCCTGCAGATTCCTTCCTGCCGCTCTCTCTGGGTGCCCTGCATGACCCCTGACCCTTCAGTCCCGCAGAGTAATTGTCCTCTGATGATGCCTACCAGGGATGCATCGCTTTCCCTTGTGGGTTCTCTTCAACCTGCCCACATCTTGAAGTGGCTGCTTTATTAAACCCGTCCTCAATTGCCCCTTTGAATGAGTCATCTGTTTCCTGCAGGTTGTCTGAGTCGTATATGGAGTATGACAGATGTATTAGTCTCCTACGGCTGTTGTAACAAATTATCACAAACTCAGTGGCTGAAAACAATACACATTTATTCTCTACAGTTCTAAAGGTCAGACATCTGAAAGAGGGTGGCAGGGCTGTGTTCCTTCTGGAGGCGCGAGAGGAAAAACCATCTCCCAGCTTCTGGAGGCTGCAACATCCCTTAGCTCATGGCTCTAGATCAGTCTAATCTCCTCTCCTGCCAACACGTTTTCATCTATGATTCTGACCCTCCTACCTCCTTTTTATAAGGACCCCTGTGATTGTGTCTGTCCCACCTCACTCATCCAGGACAATCCTTCTATCTCTAGATCATAACTTAATCTCATCTACAAAGTCCCTTTGGCCATGTGAGGTAATATTCATTCACAGGTCCCGGGAGATGATTAAGATGTGAGCATCTTTGGGAGGCCGTTATTCTGCTTATCACAACAGATTTTTTAGGAAAGATGGTAAATTTGGTTTTGGATTTAAGTTGCTTTTGGGAATCAGAGGAAATACAGAGTGGGTTGTCGGAGCTCTGGATCTGGAGGCCAGTTTAGTTTTCAAGATCTTCCCTGTACGTGGAAGATACCATATTCCTATGCTGGAACCAATGTGAAATCAAAGCATAACTCATCTTCCGTGTTTGGTTTTGCTAAGCCCTGTAGAAGCCATCCAAATTCTGATACCAGCTGTCAAGATGATCTTAAAGACAGTGCTGTTCCCCCTTGAGTCTGCCTATATCCTACTGACATACCCCCCCCCCCCAGTTTTATTGTCGTGTAATTTCTGGCGATGGTGAAGCAAACCCAAAGTGAATTATAGCATTGTTCAAATCCAATGACCTCCTATGCAGTTGATTGTTTTGAAGATTTGCACATGCTATACTGACTCCACTGTGGCATTCTGTGTCATCGACGGTAGAGATACATTGTTAGGAGCTAAGATTAGCTGGATTTGGAAAATTGGGTGTTTTTATGTCACAATAACTTTCATAGGCTTAGATTCTAAATTGGTTTCAATATGACTTCAACTTTGATTATCTCAATGTCCTTGAATGTATACATTGCCTAATTTTTGTTTTTTTATGACCTAGTGATGGAATAATTTACCAGCCTGTTGTCAGATTAAAGACAGTAAGGATTCAAAAGCCCGCTACAGCCCTTGTCACATAGAAAACACGTGAAAACATCAGCTCCCTGGCTGCGTTTCCACTCGAGCCTCATGTATTACGATAATTACGCCAACAGCAAAATGCTCATTCTTAGTAAAATTCAATTCAGTAATCACTTATTGAATATATACACCAAATAATGCTAGGCACTGAAGCAGATACAAAGATGAATGAGATTTACAGTCAAATGAGAAAGGCAGGCTAGGATAAAATGCCGCTCACGGAGCATGCATATGTAAATCCCTCTCTGCACCCAGAGCAAGGTGCCGGTTTCAGAATAGCCTCCCAGAGCTTTCCCATTTGATATTCATTATTGTATGACTGGCATTTTGGCAACAGCTGGCTGGGTTAGAGGCGCTGCCGTGGCCACACAGCAGAGGACCAGTGCTAACCAGGATCATGGTTAAGAAAGTTCTAACTAGCTGAGCTCATCAATCAGCAACACTCAAACTTGCCCCAGAAAGTGGTACTGGTTATGATCCTGAAAGAAAAGAATATTTATTAAAACGAGAGAATCGGCAACGATGGCTGGATTCCATAAAGAATTGTTTCAAAATCCAATACAATGTATCACTAAGTAATATCTTTTATGTGCAAGGCGCTTTGCTTGGGTGTGAGGGATATTATACAATTAATAAGTCAGGGAAAAAGCAGTCTTACCCTCAAGAAACTGGCGGGTTAGTGGGGGAGAAATAGTCTTGAGAGCAACTAAGGTAGAACGTGGCAAGGGCCTTAGGGAAAGTGCCATGCAGTGGGTTTTGAAGGAGAGAGAACAGATTTGGTTAAATGGGTCCAAAAAAGGCGTGGAAGAGATGGGCCATTTAAAACAGACCTTGAGGAAGGAGCGGGCGACTATTAGCTACATATGCTTTATAAATTGTTTATTCAATTTTGCTTATCTCTTTCTTGCCTTTCTGAAATTATTTTAAAAATTAACCAAGTAGTACATTATTACTTTATCATAAAATGCAAACAGAGTCAAATATGAAAGTCTCTTTTACTATGGCTCCCATTTCAACTCTTCCCTCCAGAGATTAACAAATGTGTATTATTTCAGACCATTTTTTCTACATTTACTTACAAATATTTGCACTCACACAAATATTTGAAAAAAAGAATGACCGATGCTATGTAAACCTTATACTGATACAATGTTATATGTCAATTGTATTGCAATAAAGTTGAAAGAAACATAGTATGTGAATGAAAGATTGGGAGAATATACTTTACAAAGTTGATTGCTTCTTGTTGGCAAAATTAGGAGTAATTTTATAATTCTGGTACTTTTCTCTGTTTTCTACCATAAACATGTATTTTTAAAAATTAGAAACGCGATCGAAAAACCAAACGAAACGAAAACAAAACACAGGAGGAGAAAAAAAGGTTCCTCTTTTCTCGACCATGGAATGCGTATCCTGGGTTCTCTTTCATGGGATCGACTAGGGTCATTCACCTACTTCTAAAGCTAGTGACAGAGGACTGGTCTTGCTGTTCCTGAGCCGGTCGCTGAGGCAAGGAGGATGGCACTGTGGCGACTGCCTGAACACACTGGGTGCGGAACGGTGCCCCGGGCCAGGTGGCTCGGACCCGGTGTTGGGATGAGTGAGTGTCTGAGAGCCAGCCAGGACCATTTCCTTCCGAGTCCTCCTCCAGCGTGCCCCGTGCTGCGCTGCACGGGGTCGCGCCCCGCCCCGCCCACATCCATGTCTGCCCAGAGCCTGCGGTGTGACCTGTTTGGGAACAGGTAGGTGTAATCAAGGTGACAAGAGGTTATGCTGGACGAGGGTGGATCCCACTCCAGTGACTGGTGTCCTTAGAAGAAGGGGACTCGGAGACAGATGCACGAGGAGAAGGCCTTGTGGTGACTGGCGGCGGAGATGGGGACGATGTAGTCACACGCCAAGGAGCCCCCAGGATTGCCACGGCCCCCCGAAGCTAGGAGAGAAGTCTGGGACACGTGCTCCCTCAGGGCCTCCCGCCCTGTGAGAGGACATTTGCCTGATGCCGTCTGCCACCCAGCGGATGGTTCTCCCGCACGGCAGCCGCAGGCAAGTGACACGTGCCACGATGTGAGGAGCAGCTCTGCGCCTGGCTCGGCCTCTCCCGTCCCCCACGCAGAGGCAGGGTGTTTGTCCCATTTACACATTCCGGTGGCCGTGTTAGTGCTGGGAAGGGTGAAGGTGGAAACGAATTTTATCTTACGTTCTTTATTTCTGTGACTCTTTATGCTCCGGCAAAATTCATTAAATAAAAAGAATGGAACACGCTACTGAAATGCTTAGGAGATGGATTCATCTCCTCCCGAAGCTGTGATGTGTTTCTGTGCGTGTGTGCGCGTGCGCGTGCGTGCGTGTGTGTGGTGGAGGTTATGTGAATGTCTGACAGAGGGGGAGGTTGGTAGCTGAAGAAAGAGAGTGAGAGAGATGCTTTGAGAAAGAGAGAGAGAAAGAGTAAAGAGAAATAGGAAGGCATTTCATCAGAGCAATGCGTTTACTGGTGATAGAAACGGCTGTGGCTGTCGCTCCGAGCGGCACGGTCTGCTTTGTAATCCTTTGCTGTGTTCCTTGGAATATAGACGTAGGCACCTTTTCTCCCTTACGCCTAATTTATGCCAAGAGCCACTATAGAGAGAGACTCTTATGCCATTTTTCTTTTAGCTATTGCAAGACAAGTCATCCTTTCCTTCAAATATCTGACAAGTGGAGTGCTTCGGTTTTAAGCTAAGAAGAAGTTTGTCAACTGACCAAAGAAGTTCACAGTGGCAGGATGTAAATTTCAGACATGTATTTTTTTACAAAAAATAGAAATCTTTTTCCATTGATTTTCACTGGACTAAAAATACCGGTTTCAACGTGGTCCCAGCTAGAAATTATATGTAATTTCACTATTACAGCAAAGCAAGAACATAAGAACTCCATGCTGGTCGCATAGGGGGAAACTTATAATAAAATGTTGATCCAAATTCAAGATTATATTAATTAAGAAGTGTTTCTGTTTCACATTGATTGGAGCAGCTATCATGGATGACTTGTCTTTCCAGAGAAGAGAGAAAAATAGATCCATTGTTATATACAGAAAATTTATCACCAGTTGGGGAGAGGAATTCTAGCCAGCTCTTTAAGTATACTCTAATTAGAAAGGCCTGGGCAGGTCGTGTTAAATAAAAAATTATTGAAGACACTTGTTAAAGAACAGGAGCGCCGACTTTGTTCAGGACTTTGTTCAGGAACGGGGTGGGCTCAGTGGCGAAAAGGCAGTCAACGGAAGGGAAGCTCCTCGGAGGGTAAGGGGGATTCTGGCCAAACCAGCCTGACGACATTTTTGCAGAAGGCAGGCCCGGGATAAAATGGCAGAGTTGGGGTGGAGAAATTTGATCAAAAATTCAGGGGGTCAGATACCCAGTGAAGGACTCTACTGACCACATTTCTGTCACCGAGCGTGTGGGAGCATTTCCTTCCACACCAGCTCATTCTCAGACTCTCCAGGAACCAGCTGGGTGTCCTCAAATTCAATCCTGGCAACAGCTGCCTCGAGTTAGTGCAGACCCCACAGGTGAACGACTCAGTCCCTCAAGACTGCCACCATTTCAGATGCCAGGTGAAAGTTTCATGGTGTCACCTGTTCTTTTGAACAAATGGCTATGAATCAGGGGTTCCCATGACTCTTTCCTTGGGTTTGATGATTTGCCAGAATGGCTCACAAAACTCAGGAAGTGCTTTACTTAGTATTACTCATTTCTTATAAAGGACACAACTTAGGAATATGGAGGAGACACATAGGGCTCGATATGGGGGAGTGGTGCGAGCTTCCACGCCCTCTCCGGGGGAGCCCCTCTCCCAGCACCTCCACGTGTCCACCAACCCGGAAGCTCCCCTGACCTCATCATATAAGGACTTTGTATGGAGGTTTCATTACACAGGTATGGTTGAGTGAATAATTGGTCATTTGTGATTAACTCAACCTTTGGCCCCTGTCTTTTCCTGGGACGAAAGTTCCAACCCTCTAATCTCATGGTTGGTTCCCGTGGCAACCAGGCCCATCCTGAGGCTCTCCAGGAGTCCCCAGCCCCCAGTCATCTCCCAAGCATACAAAAGACACTTTGGAGAGTCCAAGGGTTTTAGGAACTGCATACTAGGAAACGGGGAGAGAGACCAAATATATATTTCTTATTATGTCACATCAAATACGCATTTCTTATTATGTCCTACCAAGGGTGAGGAATTTTTGCTAAACTTACCCAGAAGTCTTCTCACTAACATTGGGCTAAATGGGCAGAGGCCAGAGCCCAAGCACGGAGCCCAGTCAAAAACAGGACTCAGAAGAGTGTAACTCAAGTTTGGTTAAGGGCAGGATCTTTGTCACTTGTTAACTGGCGCTTGAGATACCACTGAAGACAGAATTCTCTGTAATGGGAAACAATTACATGCGCTGTGGGAGCAGGCCAGTGACCAGGTTAGTCTCGGAGGTAACCCAGCACCTAGCACGGTCCCTGGCACACAGCGGCTGCCCAGTAAATACTCATTCAATGAACAAATTAATGCTTACTTTCTAAATATTGCCATTTTTTCATTGTATGTAAGAGTCTGCTTAGCAGGACGTTTGTAAATGCGGGTTCAGTATTTCTCCAATCACACTCGTCATTCAATCAAGGAATCTTTATGGATTCCCTATTTTATGGCAGCCTCCTCGACAGGAACACGAAGGTGAGTAAAGATGCACGGCCGGCCCTCGCGGGTTGGCAGACAGGCCTCGACCGCACCGCTCCGCAAACAAATGCAGATTCGACAGCTAAGAGGAAAAGTGTGATGCCACAGATGTCCGCGCCAGGGAGCATGACCTTGCTAGACGTCCGAGATGCCGTTCCGGCGGGGCTGAAACACCTTCGCCATGACGGCAATAGAAGAATAAACCAGGTTACAGGACACAGCACATGTGAGGAGCACAGGCAGATGCTCCGGGGCGTGCTGGCGAGGCTGTGGCTACATCCTTTCAGACACGCACATAAGGGTCTGGATAATAAGCTCCTGATGGGACCTTTCTAAAAAGACCTCCTTTCCCGCGGTGTTCCCAATAATAATTCTAGTAGATGCATGAAGTTTCCAT
The DNA here is from genome assembly GCF_902729225.1 of Pteropus medius. NCBI lineage: Eukaryota > Metazoa > Chordata > Mammalia > Chiroptera > Pteropodidae > Pteropus > Pteropus medius. Next base: position 267,304 of record NW_024342466.1, read on the forward strand.
GATTTTTCAGTAGCTCATCTAAGTGCCTCTTACTTATTTTAAGTAGGAGATTCTTCTACTGTAAAATGTTTTTAAAGTTTACTTTTACTATTACACGTTTTCCGATTATGGCAGTGCAGGTGTCGTGGGTTCTTACACTGAGCCTGTTACCATCTGTCCACCTCCGCTGCCCTCCCGAGCCAGGCTGCCTTCCCCCGCTCTCTCTGTCATGTCATTTGGTTTTATTTTTAGCAGAGCACTAGTGTTGCCTTTCATTTTCCTGTTCATTTATTTGTGTGTTTATTAACAATTTTTCCCCACCGGGGCACAAGCTGTACATAGGCAGGGACCTTCTCCGTCTGGTCCGCTGCGGTATCCCAGGTATTAGGAACAGCGATTGCTGCAAGGCAGGTACCAAAAATATTTACTATATAAATTGATAAAAAGATTAGAGAGATACAGTAAAGAAGAAAATGATGTTTTTCTCTACCAAGGTAATTGCTGCGTGGGAGCTGCTGTTTGAGGAAGTCAGTGTGCCCCAAGCCTAGAGCCCCATCTCCAGCTCTCTTCCCACTGGACACAGGAAAACCACAAAACAGGAAGTATGGGTGGACTTTTGGTGGTGCATTGCCTCTTGGGAGTTACAGTCCACAAAAGTTAAGTGCAGGACCGACATGGAGATCTTTTTGTTTTTCCTGCATTCTGTTGTTTTAAAACATCAGAGTGGTTGGTGTACTCACAAATGATTAACGATCTGCTTTTTGGAGTAGGAAAACAAACACCCTGGTTTGTAGCATTTGCCAATTTCTGTGGTGTAAATACTACCGCCATAGCCAGTTTCTAGCTATCAACACAAATTTACTGGACACGGAGTTGGGAAGATTTGCGCATAGTTGGGTCTCATAAACCTATACAGGCTGCCTCCAGCCCCTCACTGGGAAGACATAGGCACCCTAAAGTCTCACAAAATTCTGGACGGCTTACACATTCTTCGTGGGAATGACTCCCTCCAGACGGATGGCTGTGTTCTATGATCTTACCCAGTTGCTGACTGAACCCTCATTCTCCCTGGCTGATGGAAACCCCAACTTTGGTCCTACTTGTGATTTTCCTCCCCCTTCTCAGGGTCTCGTCCAGGACATCCTACAGTGCCGAGATGTGACGCGTGGAGGGCATCCTCTGGTCCTTAATCAAAGGAAAGATGCACAGACTCCCCACCTCCCGCTCGTCCCCTCAGCTCAGTTGGAGTCTCTTACCAGCCTTGACGTCTACTTAAAATAATAACTGTGCCATCTTGTTCTGGCCCTTGTGAGTAATGGCCAAGTTCTACGTGATTGTGATATGAGAACAGCTAAAGAAAAAGATCTTCTTTCTCTCTTCACAAAAAGCACAGATGCATAGAATAACACAATGGCCATTTTTAGTACTCGAAACTATAGTGGTGATTTTCTGATTTTCAAAGCTCATAATGATGGGCCTAAATCTTTGGCTATGTTTTAGATGAGAACAATCAATAAACCACCAAGAAACAGCTTTACTGTGATGAGCATGCAGTTCCTTTATAAACAGGGGAAAATAGACTCAAATGTCATTATGCACAATTCTGTATGTCCCCCGGGATCCTAATAACTGTGGGACAAAAAATGAATAGAAAAAAAACTTTCGAAGGAAATGTACCCAACTCTTAATCGTGCTTGTCTTTGACAGCGAAAATATTTGCATTTTTTTCTTTCTCTTACTTTTTTTAGTTTCCAAACTTAAAAAAGAAAAACCTAAGCATTATTTTGATAATAGAGAAAAAATGATTGACCTTGCAAAATCAAGAAAACAAAGGAATAAACCACGTTCCCACCATCACCAGCGAAAGCCAGAAAAGGCTCTGGGAGATGGAGGCTGCCTTGAACTCTAGTCTGCAGGCTAGGGGCGGCCTCAGCTGGGGCGGAAGACGGTCAGAGGCAGCAGCAGTAGGACAGCTTAGAGGACAGCCTCTTAAATGCTGCTGATTTGCCCTGATAGTCGCTACCTGCCACTTTATTGCAGAAATTGGCAGCTGCTGTCAAGACCTTGGTTCCAACTCCCCACCACTGCAGGGGTTGGAGGGGTTTGGGGCTGAGCTAGGAAAAAGATACGACCACAAGGTGGCAATAGCACACACAAGCTTGATCCTGCGATACTTTGACAGGTTTGCATGTGAGGAAAGTCCCTCAGGCAGGATTTTGTACGATGGGAATTCGGAGAGAGAGGGGCATTGGATGGGGAGCTTACATGCCTAGGTGAGAGCAGAGAGTCTCAGGGTCAGAGAACTCTAAAGGTCAGTGGGGCTTAGAGTCTTATAACTACAAGGCCCTATTTAATCAATAGGTAACAGCTGTGGGGTAAAGTTTCACAGAATATGCAAGAAAGGCAGGTTCTAAATGGCTAAATCTGCTTGTTTGGGCAATTTTTAAATAATTGAAGTGCCTCCGCCTGCCGTGAAGAAATAAACATATAGGAACTGACACACAGAGGTCATCTTTGGCTCACGTTATATGCAGTAGGGTACCCTCAGGGCAAAACAATTCCTTTTGAGTGGGGGTGTATGAGAACAGGTGTACAGCGTCTGCCCGGCCTCTCTCAGAGAGTCACATCTCCACCTGACCTCCAAGGCACCAGTACCGATGCATTTCAAACCGAGGGACTGCGTCTCCTGGTGTTGCTTCTCCCCGACCAGAGGGGCAGACCGAGGCTGTGGTGGCAACCAGCGTGACACCCATGGCCGATGGTGCCCAGAGCTCTCCACTTCGAAGTTGACCCCAGCCCTCCATTAATAAGTCAGGGCACACACACGCGGGCCTGGCCTTGAACATTTGTGACAATGTGTTGTCTAGAAGAGATGCTCGGGAAGAAAAGGACATATAGAACTCGATAATGGAAGGGCAGGAAAAGATAAACCAGTTACAGAGAAACCAGGAGACAGCAAAGGTAGAAATGTCAGTATCCGGTGAAGTAGAGTCAGTGCAAAAAGCATGAAAAGGAGAAAGAAGGATGTTTTATATTTGTATATCTGTAAAAGCCACAGTATAACAAAAAGCTACATCTCTCACAAACATATATGCACCAAGCGCTACAACCTCAAAATCTAAAATGCCACAATCGATGGAATGGCAGAGTAATAGGCAAATCAACAGTTTTGGAGAGTTTAACACAACTTTCCCTGAAAACAATAGATTAAGCATGCAAAATTTAATAATAATAATAATAAATAATAACAATAATAAACAGAGATACCAAAGATCTTCACAATACTATTAAAGAGCTTAAACTTTTCGATATATGTAGGACTCAATACCAGAAAAATGAAAAATGCATGTTCTTTTCAATCACATCTAAAACTCTTAAGAAACTATGCACGTTTTTGATCACACAGGAAGTTTACACGGATTATACATTGCTACAGCAAGTAACTTGAACCAGAGAATCGTCAGGTCCTTGTGGGCTCTCAGGATTTATGATTCCAGGATTTGCTTTCTTTGACTCTCAAAAATAAGTATTAACCAGGAAGGAAAATGTAAGAACACTATGAGAGAAGGGAGTTGGGGTCCCTACTTTTTTGGAGGGTCACGGGAGTCTCCTCTGAGTATAAGCAGAAGTGACCATGTGCAGTGTAGAACAATAAGGGAGATATGAGAGGTGTTAAAGAAACTAAACCACGATAACACTTGTTAACTGTGGTAAGGCAGACTATTCGGAACCCTCGCGATGAGTGTAAGGACAGCTGCGGTGGCCTCTTGCAGCGGGGGAGAGAGATCAGGTTCATCTCGGAATACAGCACGAGGGCGAGACTTTATGGTCAAGGGGAAGATGGGGGTCAGCGGATGGAAAATTACTAAGAGGAAACGTTCTGGGTAAGGGGTTTTTGGCTGAACCGCCCGAACAGGATTCTTGCTGAAGACAGGCCAGGTGATCAGATGTCACCGGGGAGAGGGGGACAAATGAGGATCCTGATCAGAGATTGAAGGTGGGATTTCTGGTTAAATCCACTTAGCCGGGTTCTTGCCAAAACTAGGGTTTTCAAGGGAGTACACAGATGGGCTTAGGAGAATGTCCATAAGTCTAAAGTTTGGTCAAGCAAGATCTTTGTCAGGGATGGTGGGAACATTTGTGAGAACCTAGTGCTAGGCATGGCAGAGAGGAGTGTCCGAACCAGCCTCTGAGAAAGGAAAGAAAACGCTGGAATGCAGTGTTGTTCCACCGTCCAAGCTCCCTGCCATGTAACATGCCAGCACCCACTTCCTGTGGGCAGGGCAACCTCGCGTGCTCTTGGGCTGGGCTCGGCCGTGTGATTGGCTTTGGCCAACGGGATGTTAGCAAACTGGATGTGTATACGGTTTCTGGCTGCATCTCCGCTTCTGCTGTTGACCAAAGAGATGAATGACCAAGGTGGCCCGCTGCTCCTGGGAGGAGGATGTGACACCTGTGGTGCAGAGCCACCTCCAGCCAAGCTGAGCCCAGGCTTGCTGACCCCCCAGCCGACCCACAGACTCAGCACCTACATATACGCCGGTCGGCACATGCTCAAGCAGTGGTCATTCAGAATTATGTCCGAGATTATCTGATACGTAGCAAACCTGGGCTTGAGTGTGGGTGATGTTGACCTCCAGGGCACTTCAGGTCACACTGCGGGAGTTATTACATCTGTTTCCAGAGAGTTCCAACACTGGGCAGAAGCTCAGACACGGGTGTTGGGTAAAGGGGGTGAAGCCAGCGGGGCCCTGGGAAGAAGGACCAGGTAAGCCATGGAAAGGCCTCGGGGATCCAGCCAGGTGGAGCGGGGATCAGCTGCACAGAGCTGGGGAGCAAATCCAGGAGCCCGTGGGAAACTCATGCCACCAGCCAGAATAGCACAGAAGGCTCGGGGGGCGGGGAGGCCGGAACTCCACGGCCTGTGTGTGCCTGAGGGCGAGTGTGACACCCGGAGGGACTCTCGTTCGTAGGAGCTACACTGATTCAGGTCACACCACTGCGATGGATGGATGAGATCTCTAATCTCCATAAGGCTCAGCCTCCAGGTGACAGCGTCAGGACCTGACAAGTGGAGGGGGACAGACCAAACGGAGAACAATCACATTTTATGTGGTTGATAGCAGTATCACATACATCTCTAACCTTTCCAATCATCCCGAAAGTAGGTACCAACACCACATTTTATGGATTGAGAAACTGCGGTTCCCGCAGACCAAGTGACCTACTTAAGGTCACGCAAACAGAAAGAGGCAGAACCGAGGTCCAAATCCATCGCCGCTCAATTTTTGAATTTGGCCCTGTTGAAAGAAGAGCCTGAGCCACACTGTACATACTCGAACTCTGTAATCCGGGCTGTCGTGGTTTTTGGTTTTAGCCCATAGGGATATCCAGTGAGTTCGTTTTGTTTGGGTTCTGTGCTCACGAAGTACCTTTCTGTTTACATTTTGTTGTCTCATACAGACTTGTTGATAGGACGACCATACATGTATTCAACTTTTTGAGGTTTTCTTCAGTGTTCCTTGTTGTCAATTTGTAGGTCGGCTTTCTCAAGCAGACTCCAGGTTCTGCTGAATTTAATTGGGATATGACTGAGTGGCCCCGAGTGGACCGACCGACCGAGATTCTGGACATGGAGTGGGCCCCAGACCAGGGGAGCCCAGCCACGTGCTGCCGCTCAGGAAGACGTCGGGGGACCCTCTTGGACATCTGAGCCTCGTGTCCTCCCGCCACAGAGCACCGTGGCCGGGTGAGGTGGGTGGCCTCTTTTTGGGAGCCCATATTCTTAAATTCCACTATCTTCTTTACAGGTGAATAGCGACAGGCTTTTGTGACAAATTAACACTGACTTCCTGCTGTCATTAGCTACCAATGCCGAGGGCAAAAAAATCAAACCATAGGATGCTCATAGAAGTTTTTAAAAAAGCAGTCTCTGTATTGCAATTACGAGTCTCAAGATTGACATTCCTGGGTCCCGTGCGTGGCAGCTGGTGCCACCTGGACGGTCGTGATGGCCTCGCCCCCTCATGTGCACACGCCGTGGGCCTCCCGTGCAGCAGGACGGTGACACGCTTGTTTTGTCTGGAACGCACGTCCAAAGTATAAATTTTCTGTTCAAACACATGTTTTAATAGGTTTTGTTTTATTTTGTTGGCTACTAATTTAAACACTTGCCCTGCTTTATAGCCGGTGATTAATTCCAGGCTCCTCTTCCTGGGGGAATTACTCAGAGCTCCTCTCGGGACTGGGCTGCATTAATCAGGGTGACTCACCTCCTCACAACGCCAGAGCCAGGAACGAGGGTCACCCCGTCGGCGCTTCAGGAAATGAGTGAGCGCGAGATGAGCGGGCGGGCCACATCCGCTCCTCGGCTTTGACTCTGAAAGGAAGGTTTTCTCTTAAGAGTCTTTTTCTTCCAAAAAAAATAAAAATAAAATCACACACACACACACACACCCTCTGCTTGGATTATTCATTGAAATTGTCTAAACCTAGAAATTCACTTAGGGAAAAAATATCATTTTTACAATATTCTGCCGTACCAGTCAGAAATGGAGAATTTCTATTTAGGCTCCTTTACCAAAGACTCTTTTCCAGCGATCACTGCAGCTGTCCTTGGTCTTCAGGATTCTTTCGTGGGACAGTTTGTGTTTCTCCAGTGAATGGAAATCTTTTTCTCCCATGCTCTCTCTCTCAGGATTTGGGGTACACAGGAAAACTTTGCTGGAGATTGATTTTGTCCACATGCTTTGGTGAATTCTCTTCTGACACATACGATATTATGGTGCACTTGGATACGTGGGCACACAAATGATCGTAACAATGGCTAAGATCATTATAACACAATCACAGCCATCACGTGACCATGACGTAACACAACACCCTGTTTCAGTGTCTTCGAAACCTACAACCAACACCCGGAAGCTGAGAGGTCTGCAATGAATATTTGTTGGATGGATGATTAAATTAGTAGCCGTAGCCTAAACTCTCATTTCCTCCTGATTTCACTGAGGGCCTCAAGTGAATCGCAGACTGCGAAAATGACCATTGCTTTGAGAAAACTATTTTTCATTTGTGAGGCAACAATTTTTGTAGTCCTAGTTTTCAGAGAATTATATCTAAAGATGGGAACTGAATATATGAAATGCATTTTCAACTTCTTTTGAAATGCTTGTATAGCTTTTTCTCTTTTAAAATATTAATGTAATGCATTATCTAAATTTGTAACAGCTTTCCATTCTTGGGATAAATTCTATTTATCTGTGTATGTGTATATGAATGTTCAGATTTAATATGTAGGTGCATAACTTTACATTCTAGTCAAATATGAGACTGACTTTCGATTGCCATATCTGTGCTACGCTGGTTAAAAGTTGACATCAGGTTTATGTTAGCATTTCAAAACCAACTTTTCTGTTAAATTCTCCCTGTAATTTGTTTAAAAAGATACTGGAAACCAGTATCCAGTCCAGAGATCACCCTCATCAGAGCCTTTACAGAGTAATTCCTGCAAACTGTAATACTCTGTGGTTATTGGCCCTGTTATTTAAAATTTCCAATGATTTAAAAATTTGCACAAAATGTTTCTCTTCATTGACATCTTTAAGTTTATTACTGCATAGTTTTGCTGAGTCTACTCAGCAAAAGAAAGGATGTCATAGCTCTTTTTATGACAACTTAAATTTCTAATTTGATTTCTTTGTATTTTGGATCTTTTAAAATTAGATTTAACAAAGGTTTGCCTATTTTATCGATTTCATGAAAGGAAGCAACTCTTAGTTGTATTTATGAATTCCATCTTATTCTAATGAATTAATTTCTGGCATATTTCTTTTATTTCTCTTCTCCAGGTCTCCTTAGCGTTAATTTTGCTTAAAAACAAAAATGAGAAAAATGAAACCTGAGGTGAAGTTTTAGTATATCAACTTTCTGTCAGTCCTGCCCTTTTTAAAAAGAGTGACTTTCTCTCTGATAATCTGTCATAGTGGCTGTGACGTGTGTTTTGAAATGGTGCGTCCTTCCTTTCAATATCTAAGTAGCCTACCATTTTATGTTTTCATTTACTTCTTAATCTTACAGGTTTTTAGACAAGTGACTTACATTTTTATTTATTCTTAAATTTCTGAGTAAGTTTGGTGCTTCCTTTTGAGCCTATGTTATTAATTTACAAGTTTATTGTATCATGGTTAGAAAAATGTGTGGACTTCTTTGGAAAAAATATAAGATTTGTAGAGGTGGGCATATTTTCAAAATTTTCAAGGATATTTAAGACAGAAAGCTTGTAGAAAAAGATTACAACATGGCTATAAATTTCCCCTATTAATTACATTGATAGAATCTCCTATGTTAACATTTGTGTTCAATCTTTCGGACGGACAGTATTGTTTGAAAATCTTACCATTGCTTTTCTGTAAAATTTTTGCTTTATGAGGCTTGAGCTAACATATAAAGCTTTAACCCCATTATCTTCTCACACTGGATTGAGTCTGTGTCCATTAAAAAGTGGCCCGGGTTGTCCCATGGCGTAGTATTTGCTTGGAATTCGATTTCTCTGCAATTCCGTTTCTAGATCTTCTCTGTACGTGCTGACATTTGCGCGCTGTATATTTTGCTCATCCTTTGATTTTCATCTCCTTCCTCCCCCTTTAGGTGTATTTTTGTGAGTAGCGTGTCGGGGAGAATCTCGGTGTTTTAATAAGCGGCTTAATCGTTTGTTGTCCCTCTTTGCTGTCGTGTCTTGTGCTCTCAGCTTCGAGGCTCTTCACTGGCCCCCGCTTCTCATCTGCCCTTTGCTTTAGAGAAATATGTGTAGCTTGCTCTTATCTTTTGACATGGCTTTGAACTTGACGTTCTAAATTTAATCCTAGCAGAACAGTGCTTTTTTCAGAGCGAGTTTGGCAGAACATTGGGCCCTGTGAGATGCTCCGTGGAAAAGAGGTCTGTTGTCAAGCATCGCGAAGAAGGTGGCATACTAGGTTCCCCCTTAGAGATTCTTAAAGCCCAACAGCACAGGAAAGGTTCCGATAAGCCCTGCACTGGGGGCCGGGGTGCGGGGGAAGCACCTTTCTTTGTTTCCCAGTTATTTTTAGGAGGGCTTATGCCACTATTCCAGCCCGAAGTTCTCACGGAGATGCTTCCCCAAATGTTAGTCAAATAGGAATTTCTGAGCCTGTGTTGGTATGGAGATGGGAGGGGCTCAGTGCAGACTTTCCTCTTCCTGTAAAGCCATCTGTCCTTCAAACCCAGCAACGTGGCTTGGTGCCCCTAGAAGAAGGTGTGAGCCCCGGAGGAAAGAGGTTTGCAGGGTAGGGTGGGAGATGTGTTTGACCTATGGGAGGACCCCTGGGGTGCGAAGAGGAAGGGGAGGCCCTTCAGAATGGGAGGGAGGAGGGGGGGAGGAGAGGAGGGCACGGAGGTGAAAGCCAGGGCCTGTGCACCCTGCGGGCCACAAGGAAGGCAGCCGGAAGCTCTGAAACATCCCATAGGGAGAGTGGGCCAACCCCGTGAGCAAGGCTGGGGCTGAGACCCCGAGTCCTCATGGGGCACCTGGCCACGCTGAGTGAGCCTCAGGCTTTCACAGCAAGGCCAGAGTAAGAAGCAGGACATGGCTCAGAGGCCCGAGGGGGTCCCAAGCCCGGGTCGGAATTCCATTTGGGAACAGAGGGCACACTCGAGGTGGGACACCTGGGGTGCAGGTGTGTAAAGGAACTGCCTCCAAAGTGTATCTGAGGGCAGGGGACCGCCGGGGACAGTGCAGCATGGCGGGCGAGGAGAGGAAGTGGTTCCTAAGCCCAGACAGGGCCGGCTGCACAGAGAAGGACGAGCCCTCGGGGGCGAGACATTTAGTCAGGGACCAGGCAGCCCCCGGGGACTCCACAGGGAAGGGATCCGGGATGCACTGGCCTCACTCTCCTCCCCATCCCACCTGTCCTGCCAATGTCCCCATTTGCCAAACCCAACCGGTAGCCCAGGGCAAGAGACCTAGGGAGGGGGTCCATACGGGACCCAGAGCAGAGAGGGGAGGATGGGGTGCCCTTGGACGGCCGCTCCCGGGGACAGCACAGGGGCGCAGGGACCAGCGTGGACTCCGGACCCTCCTGCCTCATGCCGCGAGGTTAAGCCCACTCTCCTCTCTCCCCAGAGGTCATCTTGCCGGGAAAAGGGGGCAAGAAGCTCCGAAAAAGAGCCCCAGATGCCCAGCGTTAGGCAACGTGTGCGGTTGGCCTGCCTCCTTGTCCTGGCACTTTACACAGTCCCAGAGGAGGGACTCAGAGCACCAGGGGCACAGCCACGAGAAACAGCGTGGGAGCGACTCACATAACCGTGAAGCCCGATCCCCAAGCACATTCGGTATGAATCGGTGTTCAATGCTTATCTGTCTGAGCGGTAGCAAGTTACTCTGATGAAACGCCTTTGCGATGGTTCGCGCCTCGAAACAATCCCATTTCCCTTGCACGAATCAGCACCCGCGTCTCACGACCCACGTGCCTTGCATTTATCTGCCTTTAATTGAAATACCGAATCGTTAGGACCCGACGTGAGCAGGCTTCACGGCCCCCGTTGACCGAAAGCCTGGGCAGGCCCTGCGATGAGGTCTGTGGTGGGGGCGGGCATATCGGGGTCAACGTGTGTGCCCAGAGATTGTGGGGTGAAGAATTCACGAGCGTTGCCTCATAGGCCCACGGTGGGAAGACGCCAGGTCCGGAGATCACCCTCATCAGAGAGAAGCTGGAGGTACTGCTGGATTCCTGGGTAAGAAATATTCAGGGATGGGGGCAGGATGTCTCCAAAAAAACTAGAAATCCCCCCCAAAGAACACTCACAAGAAGACGATTCAACCTGAACACCTGCCAATCACCTTGGAACATCCTTGCTCAAATTACTACTTCTCCTCACAGTTCTATAGTGCGTGTGTGTGTGTGTGTGTGTGTGTGAAATGCGTGTGTGTGTGTGGAGGGGTTGGTTAAGGGTACAGGAAGGAGGGGAAATAAAGAAGAAGCAGCCCAGCCGTAGTCCATGTGCAGCTGTTGCTCGCACAGGCCTGGGCTGGGAGGAAGGGAAGGGGCTGCCTATTTGAACGCAGCCCTGAACTTCAGCCCCTGCGTGGACTGGACATGCTAAGGCCCATCAAAGGCCCGTGTGTCGCCCAAGAATGGCCAGAAAAGCCAAGCGTCTTCCCAGGTTTTCATCCAGGCAGGGACAACCCAGTGCCACGGAGTTCGCTGGGTGGGGTATCAGAAGCCATAACTGCTTGATCCTTCTAGCTTTCCTGCCTTTCGAGCTTTGGCCTTAAGTCTTCCACCTGCACGATGTCATTTAACCTTCACCGTCTCCCCGGGAGGCAGTGATCGTACCTTACAGACAAGGGGACTGAGGATCACAGAGATTAAGCAATTTGCCAAAATTTACCGAGCGAATAATGATGCATCTGCGGTGAATTAAAATTCTTAACACGATCCAGTCGAGGAAGGAAGTCGGGGGCATAGATAAACGAGACTGGCCGTGAGTTAATAACTGTTGGAAGCTGGTGGTGGCGGATGGGGTTCATTATACTATGCTCTCTACTTTCTTATATGTTTGAAAATCCCCATAATAAAACGTTAAAAATGTGTCGAACGTGTGAGTTCCAGCCGAAGGCCAGCTCCCTGTGCCGTCTGCCTCCAGCCAAGGCCCCGCCCTCTACTCGGCCTTGCTGAAATGGCCAGCAGAAAAGTGGATCTGGGGACAGACCCTTACCTTGTCCCCTGTCCCTGTGTCCTCATCCTTCTGGGACTCTCCTCTTTCTTTTTGCTAAGGTGATTGCTATAGAGGCAACAGGGAGGATCCTCCCAAGGACGTGGCAGATGGCAAATCAGATTTGTCCCACGAAGAGTTAGATTCAGTGCATGATTCCAGAGAAAGGGTTTGCAAAGCCACACAGCAGAGGCAGAATGGGTGCTGAGCCATTAGAGGGATAATCAAACGCTCGTTTGTCTAATTAACGGGTTTCAAGGCCACGCTCCTTTCTTCTCCATAAATGCATATCCTTTTTAAAAGTCATTAAAATATTTCATAAACAGGGGTTTGATCGCAAACGCTGAGCATCTTGGGCGTCTGTGGTTTTCAGCCACGGATGGGTCATCATGGTGGCTTTCGTGGTAGTTTAGGCACCAAAGTTTATGACTTTTATTTTTGTTGGCAAGAATTGGAATGTACTTAAGATCATCTTTGTGATATTGTCACGATTGTTCTTTTGCGTTCTGACACACGTTCCTTAGTGTCAGAGAAAGGGGTAGAATCGGGGTCGCCTTGTGTCCCCCCGGGGTGCGTGAGCACCATCCATCACCTGGCATGCCGATCGGAACAAAAAGGTTGCCATCCACAGTTTAGACGCCCAGTACCTGATCTCCGCGTTGAATCGAACACTGAATCTTGCCGTTTCTACTTAGAACGGGAGTGCAGAGATCACCAAACGGCTTCCTTTGAACAGGAGTCTGACCTGGAGGAGGTGGGATGTGTGAACAAATTACTTTCTTAGGCCATAAGCTTTCTCAGGAAAATCGCGACCAAGAATCCTAGCGGCACATCAAAGGCTTGGTTTGTTAAAAGGTATTGATGATGAATCTGTGTCGGATAAAAGGTTTATGGTTGGGGTGATTTTATTGATTCAGGTCTGGCTGGTCTCATAGAAGTACAACATTATTTTCAGCAAATCGATCGTGTCTGGTTTGGAAAGGCTTTGCGCTGCGTTTGCCTTAAATTATGTTTAAATAATTGATCGCAGTGCGTATTTGTTAATGACCTTTAACTGAACTGTCATTTGACCGAGGTTGGGCCACAGAGATCGATTTTGTGGATGGCTCATTCGTTTTTGTGACTTTTCTAAAACCCTTGGTGTTCTTCTCCGTTTCGACCCTCTAGGGGGTGTTTAATTCAGAAATCAAGGATTCCGGCTTGTTTTTGTAATTGTTAAAATGGAGTTTTGATGAGAGATGTGCTTCTCCCTTCGCGGCTATGGAAAGTCCACACGTGGGTACGTCGACCTCCTCTGCCGGGGTCAGAGGTCGAAACTCCAGGACGGGGAGGGAGAAGCAGCACCGTGTGTCCCCGGCAGCGGCGCCCATCCCCCTTCCTCTCAAAGCCCGGCCTCTGCGGAGTCTCGTGAGAACTTCCACTGTCTCTCTGTTTCCTCCCATCACCGGTCCAGGTCGCCCAGGTGATGGACTTGATGGACAGGTCTCTGAAGCTGGCGACCCCCGAAGGGACCCCGGTCCAGGGGCTTCGAAGTCCGGAGAGTCCCCATGAAGTGGTGGAGGCTGTGGCCGTGGCCGGTCGGCACAGGGCCTTCTGGAAGTGGGGGTGCAGGTGTGAGTCTGGGCTCGGACCGGCGGCTGCAGGAACTGGGCGGCCCCCCCTCACCTCCCGTCTGTGGGCTTCCCCAGGCCGGCGGTGGCAGAGACACCCCCAGCAGATGGTCTGGCTGCCCCTGCAACCTCCGCACCCAGGGACGAGTCCCGGGGGCTGTTCGGGACCTGTCTCTGCACCCCCCCCCACAGACACACGCTAACGCGCATGTCATGCCCTTGGCTCCCAATGCTTAGGCTTCAGCCTCTAAAACAACAGAGCTGGAGCCGCCGATGTCTCTTCGTTTCCTGCCCTTGCCCTGACCCTGTCGCACCTGTTTATGGTAAAACTGCTCGTTGGCCCCCCAGCCTCCAGATCTGGTGGCGTCCCTCTCCCCCCCTGACCGTTTACGGGGGACTGGGGGGAGTACGGTAGGTGACCACGTATCTGTTGGCATCCTCAACGAACCTTCAGGTTCTAGAGACCCGGACTCCAAACCCTGAAGTCCAGGTGGGCCCCGACGCTCACAGGCAGGGCAGCTGCCCAGCGGTCACTTGTCTAGTTTCCTGCGGTCACTTGTCTAGTTTTCCGCCTGGGGGCCACAGAGCCTCAGTTGGGCAGAGACTCAGGCCCCCAGCCCCTGCTTCACCCAGAGCTTCTGACTTTCACCTCTTCGAAACGACTTGCCAGAGAAGTGACAAAGTTTATCATGGAGATAAATGACTCGCGGCTTTGGGAAAGCCGTGAGGGAGGGCGGGCTCCAGGAGCTTAAAGTGCCTCTTCGCCCCACCTGGCGAGGTGGCGGAAAGCTTGGTCTCCTGCAGGATGTGTGGCGAGAGTTTGAATCTCAGTAATGAGAGTGTAGTAGTTTCCTGAAGCCACTGGAACCAAGTGCCATAAACGGGGTGACTTAAAACCACAGAAAGGTTTCTTCTTACGGTCCTAGGGCGAGAGGTCAAGGCGTTGGCAGGGCTGCGCTCCCTCGGGACCTGTGCGGGACGCTCCTTCCTGGCCTCCTGCAGCTCTGATGACTGGCTACCATCTTCAGCATTCCTTGGCTCAGACACGTCACTTCGGTCATCTGTTCGGTGACTTTCTCCCTGTTCCTCACCTCGCCTTTCCTCCGTGCGTGTCTGTCTGTGGCTAACGTTCCCCTTTTTATAAGGACACTAACCATCCCGGATCAGAGCTCGCCCTAATGACCACATTTGAACGTGAGTACCTCAGAAAAGACCCTGTTTCTAAGTAAGGCCACATTCTGAGGTACTGGTTGGTCCGTTGGGGTGGGGGTCGCACAGTTCAACTCATAACAAGGGGGAGGTGGAAGGAAATGCTCAAGGGCTGCTTCCAGAGGCTGGGATCGCAGGAGAGCAAGCCCTCGGAGGGGAACGGCCAGAGTGTTCAGTTCTAGGGAAGGCTACCATTGAACTTGAAGGGATGCTTCGTGCTATTCCGTAATCACTCTTCGTTTTCCCCAGGCCTCCGGTAAAAGACTCTGTACCACATGGGGCAGCTGTGCCATTATATAACTAGTGACTGGTCACCCGTCTGGTCCTTTAATCTAAGGAGCATCGCCTTAGATTAAAGCAGGGCTCTGTCTTGTTCATCACGTGGCACGGTACCTCAAAAATAGTAGGAACTCGGTGGACACTGGCTGCGAAGTCCATGAACGAAGGTGCAGGAGAGGAGAATGTTTGGATTTGAGGGCTGCGTTAGTAACATGTATTTGTCGTGAGTGGCAAAAGGACATTTTCTGGGGTTTATTCTCTCTTCCCTAAACCCCAGCCAGGGTGCGGGGCCTCCCACGGTTAATGGGGTGGGGGCTCATATTTTCACCTGACTATTCACGGAAAGGGCCTCCAGAAGACTGGAGAACTCAGGAACAACCACTTTCCATGTGTTTAATAATCATCTCCCATGCTGGACTTCGTGCCGTCAGGGAGCTGGACAGGAGCTGGACAGCGGCAAGTCTTTTCCTCAGCAGGTGCTCAGTAAATCCTTAATGAATTGAAATAAATAACACAAGGGGAATGTTTGCGGAGTATAAAGGGAGGGGGCCGTGAAGGCTGAGGTTCCGACTTCCGCAGAAACTGAGGTACAAGTACGGCAGTCAAGCCTCAGACCCAGTAGCACCCCGACATCCTTAGCAAGTCGCCCAGCTTTTGACAAACTCCCCTTTACAACCCTTAGTTCCTCCCCATTTGGATTCTGCCCGGGGAGCTGGTACGGAGCCCAGATCGACGTCATGGTGTTTAAATCTCAACCAGTGACATCTCCACGAGGTCTGCATCGCCGTAACGCCACCCCGAGGGTGGCACGGTGACTGGCATGGGGCAGAGCACCAGTCATGTGGTCCTGGCCCTTTATTGTGCTTAAGTCTGTTGCTGGGCCACGATTTCAGGGGGTATTAGGAATAGTGGGGACTATGAGGGAAGCACGTTTTCAGCCCTGACGTAAACTAGAGCTGGGCCCCGCGGGAAAGGACATCAAGTCTGTCGTCGGAAGACTTGAGTTCTAACTCCTCCCCTGACCGTATGACCTTGAACTGTCTTGCCTCCCTGGCCAGCAAGTTCATTTCGAGGATTAAATGACAAATACACGTAAAAGTGCTTTAGAATGAGAGGCTACCAAGGTCCTTTAAATGAGCACCCCGGAGAGGTCGCCCGTGGCCGACATCCTGCCTTGTGCTGGGAGCTGGGCCTCCGTCAGAATTGCTTCTGCTGCTGAAGGCTGTCCTCTGCAAGCACTCGGTGACACGCGGGTGGGACCCGAGGAGTCTGAGTCATCGGTCCAGCCTTTTAATAGAAGCGACCGTTGATGCTCAGCTCTGCGTGTGACCAGGTGCCACGTTCCATTCATGTCTCAAAGCGGGTGGTCTTGGGCCGACCACTGTCTCCAGCCTGGGCTCTCGTGGAGGCTTCTGAGGGACCTGCTGGTCACAGAGTGGACATGTCGTGGAGCTCCTCTTCCCGTTTGTCTTCTGTGGAGACAGAAAGGGCCACGTGATGGCCTTGTGGCCCCCGAAGCCCGTGCCGGGGCTGGAAGCCCTCTGGGGGCGGGGCGGCGTCTCCTCTGACTCAGCATCTCTGGCATTCGAGTTGGCGTTGGGCTTTGCGTGATGGAAGCTGTTTTCTGGTTCACCGAACATGTGTCCTGGGCACACGTTCAGGTTGGCGGCATCTTCCAGGGACCCGGGCTGAGGAAGGCTCCACCACCATCGGCACACGGCTTGCGAAGCCACTTCTGAAAGAGAGGAAGAGCGTGGAAAGGGCCGCTTAGGAGGACTCACGGGGCCAGGCCCGAAGAAAGGCGCAGCTCGTCTCCGCGTCCCACTGGCTGGGACCAGTCCCATGGTCTCGGTCACCGCGGGGGAGGCTGGGAGACCTGGGCCGCTGGTGGGCCCGGGGAGAAGAGGAAACGGATTTTGATGGACAGCTGTTTGGCTGCACACAAGAACGGGGTCCCGTGGACAGTAAGTGCTTGATAAATGCTTGCCGAAGGTGTGGGCCCGGCTAAGAATTTGAGAAGCTCATGTGGTCCTAGGCAGCCCCAACGTGAGTATAGTCTTCAGAAAATCTGTCAAAAGTTATTGATTTTCTGTTCACAGTTTCTATGCACCTCACCAGGCACGAGAACCCTCATCGTGTCCTCGCCGTGTCTTGGTTACGAAACTACATGCTAGGGGTCCCTGGTGAACACCACCAGGCTCTGGCCTTCAAGGCCCTTACAGCCTGAGCATCTGAGGGTATCTGGGGATTTTCCAGCTACATTCGCACGGGAGAGCCAGAGAATATTATCTTCATGAGCAGCGTTGCATCCTCAATGGATTTATCTAAAATCCTTTAAACACAGAACCATATGCAGACATCCTCGATGGAATATTAATCAGAATTTTTTTCTGGGCTCTGAAGCCCTGATTGAAAATGCATCTGTGAAAGCCGTCTTTTTAGGAAAATTGCATATCTCACACTGAAACAAGTAAGCAAATCTTCCCAACCCCAGTACAATAGAAAAGCAGAGATGACAGCTTATCCAAATGAAAAACAGAATGATCTCCTTCTAATGAGAATGCAGGGGTAGATCAATTATAGACAAGTGTGCAAAGTTATGGAGGTTTTCTCTTTCCTATTTCGGTGAATGGTGATATGAAAATACCCTGAAGCCTCCTCACTGCTTTGTGCGGATGAGGAAAGATGCCCGAGAGAGTTGAATGCCATCGTCAGCACATCTTACAGTATTTGTTCCCGCTTCTAAAAGGAACTCTGTCCTCAGGAACAGTGAAGACGTGAAATTGGAGAGCCAGGAGGAGAGCGACACTCAGGGGTGGTCACCGGGCCGACGTCAGGGACGGTCGGGGTGGGATCGTATTGCTCCTCACCTTTTGCCCAGACGCCCCTGCAGGTTAGCCATGCGAAGCTTCATCTAGCCAAGAGCTTGAAGGATATTGGAAGAGAATTCCAGAATGTCTGCCCCTCTTACTCGGCTTTACGAAGAATGGAGTCGATTCACGTTTCTGCCTCTCCTTGGCACCCATCTTAGAGTGGGCAGCGTCCATGTAGTTGATGAATTGTAGGAGCGGGTGCAGGAGCTATTGACTTTGGCTCATACAAGACAAGACGGGGCACGCACCTAAAACCCTTGGCTCTACTCCTCGCTGAAACAGAGTTGTCTTTTTTTTTTTCCCCATTTTCTTTTTAATTCAGGGATCCAGTTCAGTTCCGTCCAAAGATTCTAAAGTGCCATCCTTCATTTTCATAACTAGGTTCCCTCCTTGGCTGGAGAAGAGGGAAGAAGTATTTTATGGATAAACTGGATAATATTCTAGCATCTAAAAGATGCACGGGCCAGAGCTGAGCATGAAGCCCAGCATTACAACCTAGGGAGAAGACTCTGAGTGCACTGACCAAACTCAAGTGGCGGGAACCAGGTAACAGAAGTTTCGGCGCAGAGTCATAATGCAAATTATCAACTACAGAAGTGAGGGGGTGAGCGCAGGGCAGGAACAGGTTGATTGCTGTGCTGACTTGAGGCAAGGGTTCTTTATCCTGGCGGCTCTGTTTTGCTTAGACTCTCATGGCAGGTGGGAGGGTTGACTAAAATTTGAATGGCCAAGGATGCTGCAGATGACACCTGCCTACTGGTCTCTTCCCCCCAGTAAAGCAAGTGGGTGGCGGTGGGTGTAGCATTCTTGCTCCAAGCTTAGGTCTTAAGGGACCTCGTGTGATTTTACCTGCCCCTTTGTGCCATGAAGACGACGTACCCTAAGCTGCCCAGTGGTCTGAGGCGGCGGTGAAGCGGGGTGGGAAACATGTAGAACAGAGTCGGACCCAACCTGCAGCTTGGAGCTGCCCAACCAAGCTCAGCACAGCTCTGCTGGCTCTGTCATTGTCCTTGTTGCTTAGCGGGGCCCTAAACACTTGTGACACCCAGGGCAAGAGTGCGCACGCATGCTCTCACACCTGTGTGACCATCCTTCACCTTGTACAGACAGGTATTCTAGCATTCATTTATTTACCTGGGTCACTTATTTATTTACATGGGACCAGGTACCCATTCAAAGTGAAGGCTATTTAGGGTGCCGGGCACATAGGAAGGCCTGAATAAAAGCTCTTTGAATGACTAAATGATCTGGAATTTTTTTGATAATTTTAACACTTGTCCTTAGAATGCTGGAAGGAAACTTGTAAAAACTTCATAGTCTCAAACAAAGATACCAGCAACATTTTGCATGTTTTCCCCTGATACCCTTAGTGTTTAAGCATCAATAATAGATATTGTTCATCAGGGTTTATTCACTCATATAAATTATTTTCGTAGAAGCAACTAAGTCAAATATTGAAGTTTTACATGCCAAGAACTCATCATCTCTACTTTGAAGTTTAGAAACAACTTTTTGTAATATCAAAATTAGTTATTTTTAGGCAAATCGTGCTACTCATTTCTTACTATTTCATTTTCTTGAAGTTTCATAGTTTTACACATAGAAAAAAGTATCCGTTTCTTTATCGCTTTCAGAAATAGCCAAGTATACTAACTCACGATCATTACTTCACTGTCACGGCCATTCAAAGACAAAATCAAGGTCAGCCAATAAATAGAGGTTATTAATTCTTACTTTTATATATTCACTACATCATCGTTTTACTTTATATACCTTTGATGAGTATATAAATTATGTAAAATGTAAAATTCTTATCCTTTAATTTGAAATATTCCTAGGCTAGAATCATCAACTGAATGTAGGTAAATAAATACTTTGTCTGTCAAAGTAGGTAATATTAAAATGTGATACCAGGGGTTGGAGAAGACACAGAAAAACTAGCACTTTGTCACACCATTTGGGAGTGTGCATTATCACAGTTCTTCAAAGGATAATTTTGCTCAATGCATACAAATTTTGAAACATGCAACATTTGAAAAATTTTACTGCTAGGAATTTATCCTAGATGAATAAGCGTGAATATGCACATTTAGCTATGTTGCCCCAAATAGTGAAACATTAAAAACACAAAATATTTAAAAAGTCAAGGGTTAACCCACAGAATGGAACAAATCCATCGATAAAAAATAATTTATAATATGTAATGTCATGAAAAATTTTCATCAAAATTCAGTTGGAAAATTAAGTTTCAAACACTGTGATTTTACTTTTGAAAAAATGATCTCTATCGAAGACTGATAAGATATTAATTGAAATGTTAACAGTACTTGATCATATAGAATTCTAAAAGATTTTGGCTACTTACACTGGTTTTTCTGAGTTATCTACAAAAAAAATGGTATTATTTATGTAATTCAAACAAATCTCAGTTTTATAATTTAATCAAAAATATGCATTCGCTATGGAAGCGACAGTGTTGGATGAAAGATATGGTGTGTAGTAAAAATACCTTGGAGACAGAACGGGCAAAAAAAGACTGGATTCGATTCTCCTAATGTTTTCGACATTGAATCTGTAAATGTGGAACTGGTGTGACTATTTGAAATTAAAATGTCACCATTGAAAAATGTTGTCTGATATTTGGAGAAGTGTCTGTGTGTGTGTGTGTGTGTGTGTATGAGAGAGAGAGCGTTAGCATAAATATTTTAATATTATTATTAGCAGCACTAATATTTTAATTACATAAAGAATTAATTTATTTTAAGTGTATTTTATGCCCTTGGCATGTGTTTGCTAAGTGGCAGCTAATTCATATTTTAAGACAAGAAGACTTGATTTCCCCACAGGAGAACAGGCCGGTGTCTTCAAAAGTGTAAACTTCTCACTCCAGAGATAAAAACCATAGGCTGTTGGAATGTCAAATTCTATGGTGATTTAGAGTTTATCTAAAAGTATTTGATTTGCATTTCAAATTTAACTAAAAGATTCACATCCTCCCTCATTTTTTCTGTTGATGACAAGAAACAAGACCCCTCCGCCGCCCCACAAATATTCCTAAGATGAAGAGAGAAGAAACTTATTTGCTATAGACCTTTTAAACACAGAGAAAAAAAGAGGGGGCTTGACTGTGTTTGGGGACATCACAGGGCAGAGACTGCCCGTGCATTAATGGAGGGCCTCAGACAGGTCACAGCCATCAACCTAGAGCAAGAGCCACAGGAGCAGAGGCATTTTACCTGCCCACACTCATGCTGTCTGGCTGGGTCATGCCCACCCCAGCCCCTGAATTTGCAATAATTGAACACAAATTAAAGGGATCTGCTAGGTGAGTACGCATGATGGGGTGCAAAGGGAAAGAGAAAGAAGGAGGAAGGGAAGGGGAACATCACAGCAAAAACAAGGTTCCTCCCCATCACCAAGAGGGGGTACGGCCCTTGCCGACGGAGGCAATACCCAGCCACCTGGTGAAGAATTGTATTGGCTGCTACAAAGAATATGCAAACTTGAAATTCTGGTACATGTTGTTCAGTTACATTGTAGAAAGTGTCAGCCAAGTAAAATCGCTCACACCAAAATCAGACTTTATTATTTTTAAAAAACTCATTGGTTCATCTGGTATGTAAAGCTCTTTTTTTCGCTTACTGGCTCGGTTCAGTCTTTTTCTACGTGTCTATATATCCTTTGGTCAGTTTTCTCTCATGGCATTTATTTCTTAATTATTGATTTGTAAAAGTTTTTTATATAAGAAAAATTAACTTTTGCTATTTTTATTATAAATAATCTATCATTGACCTTTTAACTACTAACTTTGAGATATTTTGGCCATATAAAAATCATTTTATTATTATTTGGTCATTTGTCTTCAACTATATCTGTTGTTTTCCTTTAGGTGTTTCTAGCTTGGGAATTATAATTAGAAATTTATCTGCACTCTAAAATTACAGAATGTTTGCTTAAATTTTCTCCCAATAGTTTTATGGATTCATTTAAATATATATATGTATATATTTAAATCTTTACTGTCTGTGGCAGTAAAGGATCTAAACTTTTTATTTCTCAAATCATATGTTAGTTTTCCTAAAAATATATATTGGGTTTAGGATTTGAGTTTAGGATCTAAACATTTTATTTCTCAAATTATATGTTAGTTTTCCTAAAAGTATGTATTGGGTTTCTTTCTTATTTTCTCATTGATTTAAATTCACATGACATTTGGGTCGATTCATGGAATTTCTTTCAGTCTATCAGTTCTGGTATTAATTGTATCGTAACTCTAGAATTTTAGAGATTATTAGGGCATGTCCCAGTCATTACTTTTTTTGTTTTTAATTGTTTTTGGCTGTTTCATATGTTTTGTTCCAATTGAAATTTAAATTTATATGACCTTTACTTCTTTTCAAGAGGAGTCCTATTTGGTAGTCAGAATAATGCCCCCACCCTCACCCCACAAGTGGTCCATGTCCTGATCCCTGGAACCTGTGAACATGTTAACTTACATGGCAAAGGGACTTCATAGATATTATTAAACTAAGGATCTTGAGAGCGAAAGATTATAGATTATCTGGGTGGGCCCAATGTAATCACAAGCGTTCTTTTAAGTGAAAGAGAGAGGCAGAACAGGAGAGTCAGAGGCAGCCCTGTCGATGGAAGAATCGTCAGAGAAATGCTACTTTGTTGGCTTTGAAGATGGAAGGAGGACTCACAAAGAAGAACCAGGAATGTAGATGAGTTTTAGGAGCTGGAAAAGGCAAAGAAATGAAATCTGCCCTACGACCTCCAGAAGGCATGCAGTCCCATCAACACTTTGATTTTAGGACTTCTGACTGTTAGAATCAGAAAGAATACATTTATTTATTGTTCAAGCCACTAAATTTGTGGTAATTTATTACAGCAGGAATAGGAAACTAAAACGGTATACTTTCTAAATTCCACTATATCTGAGAATTTGTATGTTACTCTTGCACATAAATAGTGGCTTGATAAGTTACAGAATTCTTGGGTTACAATAATGTCCTCTCAAACTTGTAGAGCTAATGATGTGTTGCTTTTTAGTACTTTGTCTGTGGAAGAGACATTTGTTGCAAATCTGACTATGTGTTTACCTTTACAATGCTTTTCCTAGATGCCAGAAAGAAATTCCCTTTACCCTCGAAAAAGCTCATCGCTGACCATGGGTCTCCTTCCACTTATTTTTCTTGGCATTGGTGAGCCCTTCAATTTAAGAACTTGAATCTATCTTCGGCTTAGAGAAATTTTCTTCTATTATGTCTATGACTATTGCTTCTACTCTCACTGTGACATCTTCTGCTTCTGAAAATTCCTTTTATATTTAGAGTTGCTTTCTTCTATTTTCCAAAACTCATGCTTT
Source organism: Pteropus medius (assembly GCF_902729225.1). Lineage (NCBI taxonomy): Eukaryota > Metazoa > Chordata > Mammalia > Chiroptera > Pteropodidae > Pteropus > Pteropus medius. The sequence goes on from NW_024342466.1 coordinate 290,355, forward strand.
CTTTCTTTCTTTTTTTTTTTTAGATAAATTTCTCTAATGCAGTATTATATTACAGTCCAGCAATGCATATCTTTCTCATACTTCCCAGGCCAAAATGAAACAAGATATCACAGAATTAAAAAGGCACTAAGATCTCAACTTATGAATCCATGGTATACATGCTACAATCTAAGGGACACTGGGCTAGTTTTATATCATCCAAAATACACTTCATATTTATTTTATTTGTACAAACTTAATCTTGTATTCAACCAATGTGATCACTAGGAAACTAATCCTGTGATTTGCACTTTAATAGCTAAATGAAAACAAAAATGTACAGTGAAGCTTCCTGCATTGGAAACTTTCACCTAAAAGCATTTATAATAAGCCACGTGTTCAAAGACACACTCAAATGAAGGCAAATAATGGAAAATGAAAGACCAATAAGGCATCAAGACTACTCTGGAAATGACTCAGAAAATGCTTCTAAAAAGAGGCTTCTGTAGTGACTCCATGAAGTACAACCATCCTGTGACTAAACCTATTCTAAACCAGGCATAAAACCCACATGACCCAGGAGTTCTGGGTCAACTGAGAAGTGGGTTTTCTCGTCAAAGGTCAGCCTCCGTGAAAATTCTGTGGCAAACATCATTCATTATGTTTATACAGCAAACAACTCCAAGAAAATGTCACTCATGCTTATTTGGAGTATAGAAGACTCCTAACTTTAACAACCTGTCGTAAGCTGTGTTCTGGGGCAAGATTGTTTGGGGATTGGATGATGAAATCTGTTTCTTACAAAAATCCAAACCAAGTGAATCATGGGCATCAGCGAGCACAAATAGCACACAAAACTTGAGGTTGATATTTTGTTAACTTTGAAAACTTAATATCTTTCTGTTTTTTAATCTCTCATGGAGACCTCTTAGAAACTTCTGAATCAATCGATGCAGCATTTAAGTTACTTTAATAGCAATGGGAACGTAATTGAAGAACTTACAAGCTTACGATGTAATGCGGACTTTTTAGCTCTGATGTAACAGTGGAGGCTGGGACTGGGTGGTGCACGAAGACCAGGTGTAAAGAAGTCTTGTCTCCAGCACCCCTCTTCCAAGATTCTGTCGAGTCATGTTAGGAGGGTTACATGATTATGACCATGACTTCTCATGGCTGAACAAGCTCACTAGTACCATTATCTGCTCGCACGAGAAATCTGGTGTCCAGCCTGCACAATGCCCTCTCTTTCTCTCAGCCCACTCAATTAATTTTACCTCTTAAGTATCTCTTTAATATATATTCCCCTTCTTATCACCATTGCAATTACTTCAGTTCAGATCTTTATAAGTTCTCACCTGGCTTATAATAAGAGGCCACTACCTTAAAAACGGGCAGATGATTTGAACACATACTTCACCAAAGAAGACAGACGATGACCAATAAGCACATGAGAAGATGCTCAACATCACTAGTCTTCCAGAAACTGAAAATGAAAACTCTGACGAGATACCGCTTCACACTCCCAATTAAAATAAAAAATACTGACAGCACCAAATGTTGACCAGGATGTGGAGCACCTGGAACGCTGACCCGCTCTGGTGCGAGCGTGAAATGATATGACCACTTTGTAGAACTGTTTGTCAGCTTCTTACAAAGTGACGCATAAAATAGTCCTGTGGTCTCAGCGAATGCCACGGTCTCAGCGAATCCTCCTCTAGGTGTTTACCCAAGAGGAGTGAAAACGTATGTCTACAAGATGCCTTGGATAAGAATGTTCCTCGCAACTTTATGAATTACAGCCCCAAACTGGGAAAACTCCAAATGTTCATTAGCAAGAGAAATGACAAACAGATTGTTGTTTATTCACACAATGGAATATCTCTCAGCAATAGAAAGAAATAAACCACTGATGAATCACGAAGACATCTGGTGAGCAAAAGAATCCGGAGAGTAAAGCACTGAATTGTTCTATCATATGACGTTCAGGCACGGGTAGAACTAACCCACGGAGAGAAGGGTCAGAACGACATTTGCCTCTGGGAGTAAGGAGTGACGAGAAAGCAGGACAGAGGAACTTACCCAGGTTATGGAATTATTTTCTATCCTGCTTGTGTGTCAAAACTTATAAAACCAAACACTTAAGATCTGTGCATTTTCTTGTATTTCACTAAAAATAAAAGCATTTACATGGAACGCATTTATCGTTTATATTTTTTTTCAGTAATTTTACTCTGTACTTACACTGCAGAATCGGGTTTTTCTTAGATATGGGAATTTTTATTCTATCATATATTACTACTTCTTTTCCATGGATTCTGATCTCTCCCTCAGAAATTCCAATTACCCTTATATTTTCACATTCTCCAGGGATTGATTTTCAGCCTTTTCGTTTGCATGCTGACAGGACTCATCTGTTGGTTATGTCCCTGTCAGAGAATCTCTTTACCGCTTTCATGTGCAGATTTTAATTCCGAAATTTTATCTAGCGTCTCTAATAATATTCTCTCGATGTAAGCAGCGCCCTCCCTATTCCTCCTGCTGATACGGGAATTAAAAACGCAGACTTTGGAATCTGACAGATTGGTTTGTCAATATAGACTCCAACCATTACTGTATGACTTCGGGCAAGTTCATTTAATTTAATAAGGCTCTTTCTCTCATCTGCAAAATGAGGTTCTTAGTTGTAACAGCTTCGTAGCGCTGTAATAATCTCATGAGATAATGCTCGAACTATACTTAGCACAGCTCTAGGCATAATTTACTGAATAGATATTGGCCTTCATCACAACCGTCATCACCACCAACTGCTTCTTCATCGCTGAGCTTGCCTTCCTTTGGACAACCACGTTTTGATTTCAAGATATTAGCTATTCACTTTCTGAGGGTTTTGTACACTGGCTGACACGTGGCGGATATCTGTTGAAGAAACGGATTAATTTGTTCCTTCGTTTTGCCATGTACTCTGATATTAAATGTTTGGGTTGTCAGTGAAACTCAGTTAATTAATGCAAAATCCATTCTCAATTCAGGTTTCAAAATAATGACTCAGTTACTTTACCCAGAAAAACATTGTTACAATGTTAACCTGGCAACGCTTGACAGTTAACATATCAGGAATGGAAAACCGATTCCACGTTAGATTTTTATTCAGAAATACATTATAATAATACCAATTAGAATTCATTCTGATTAAATAGGAATTTTGAAGGAAAGCTTTGTGTCTATAAGTTATTAAAATTTTATTTATTTCTTAACCATTTAAAAAATATTTTCTAACTCTCACTTTATTTTACTTTCATTATATCTCAAAATAAATCATTGGAGAAATGATAAAGAAAGATTCCTTGTATCTTAAGTAAATCCCAGCCTCGAAAGCATAGGTACAGCACAGGTTTCGATTTCCAAATTCCAGTCCCAATGTCCACACAGGAACTCGCCACCCTCTGTGGGCAGGGGGAATGGAGATCCCTCATTTAGAGGTCAGGCCATCCATTTACACCCCGGGCGTTGGTCAGCCAACCCCTTTCCACACGCTTTGCACCGTCATTGCTATCACCCCGGCATTTGCACTGCTTGACATTGTCTGCCAAAGGCAAGGCTTCGGTGGAGCCCATTGGAGCTGTTCCAGTCCCCTGCTGACCACCACGGCCGCTGTCGCCAGCCAACCAAACCTAACGCTAGTATTCAGGTTTCTCCACACCCCATCACGCAAGGGTCTTTCTCTTCTGCAGCAGGTGAGACGATGTTCCTTGACGCCTGTACCGGCACTACCTCCATCTCTGACATTCTGCCAGCCCCCAGTGTGTCCACGTGATCAGGTTTCCCCGTCGTGGGTGCCTTCGGCAGAGAGCTGAGCTGGAGGCCCGGTCCTGCATCTGGGGAGCTTCCTTCCGCCCTCGCCACCTCCCCGATAATTCAGCATTCGTCCCAGCCACTGGAGTAGATGCAGATTACCTGAGATGGTCTCGTCATGGCTTCCCTGTGCCCTAAATGACTCTGGGTTTATTAGTTTTCCATCACTGCATGACAAATGGCCCCAAATCTTAGCACCTTAAAAAGTACAACTGACACCTATGAACTCACAGTTTCTGAGGGTCAGAAATCCAGGAGCAGCTTAGCTGGGTGGTTCTGGCTCACCTTTCATGAGGTGGCAGTCAAGCTGCTGACAGGGACTATAAGTTCTGAAGATTTGACTGAAGCTGGCGGTTCCACCTCCGAGCTCACTCTCGTGGCTGCTGCGGGAGATTCGACTTCTCGCCCTGTGGACCTCTCCGCAGCATGCTCGCGACGTGGCTTCTCCCAGGGCGCCCTTTACAACCCGATCTCAAGCGACACCCCTTTCTTTCTGCCCTAGTCTGTCCTTTAGACTCGAGTCACAAAGTTCAGCCCACAGTCCCGGGAAGGAGAATTAAGCTCCATCACCTGAAGGGAGACATAGCAGGACTTTGTGGACACATCTGAAAAATCGCCATCTTGAGTGAACATATATGTCTCCTCATGTGGGTGAAAATACCGTCGCGCGAACTCATAGCGTGTGAGCTTAGTTCATACCCTAGAAAGTTGAGATTCCTGCAGAAAAAGCCCCCACCCCTCCAAGCTCCCCCCACAGGGGGTTCAGGCATTTCCATCTCTTCGATGATGCGTTCTGGCTGGTCGTTATCATGACACAGGTGGACCCTGGCGAGGCAGAACTAACGAGGGACCTCAACTCCAGAGGCGGGGACACGAGAAAGACCCAGGAAAGGGCAGAAATGGTTTATCGCTCCCGGCACCATGATGGATCAACTGTTCATCCACAGTGATTCATCACCCTGTCAGCCTCGTCGATCCCGAATGACAGTCAGGTCTCTTCCCTGTCTAGAAAGTGAGATGTTTTGGATGAGGGTCAAATCTGAGAGAGTCACGGCTGTCCTGGCAAGTTTGAGAAGCCGTTGAAGGAGACGCGTAGTGAGTTCCAGAGCTTTGACGTGGATGAGAGCAGCTCCAGTGTTTTTGAGAAATGAGGGCGATTTAAAAACACGATCGATTCTCTCTCCATGTGCCTTTTTTCTGCCATGACCCTCCCCCGACCGCGGCGGTGTGTGCTGTGACACTGATCCGAGAGGACCAGGAGCATCAGCTCAGGGGTTTGTCGGAGCGCACCCTGCCACGTGTACCGTCAAAGAAAATGAAACGGGGTTAAGGGAAACAATACGGTGTGTGTGAAGTGTGCCCCAGCGTGGCTGTGCAGCCATGTTCTCCAAAGTGTGTTCCGCAGGAAACTGGTCCCAGGAGGTACCCCATGGACAGAAAATGTGGTAAAATAAACATACGGAACGCTGCAGAAAACATCTTCCCTTAGAAATGCGTCAGTATGTTAAGGCCTCTGAGAACTCCCGCAAGAAATGCCTATTTCCTCTTCTCCTCCTCCCCTCCCCCCTCCCTCCTCTCCTCCTCCTCTTCCTCCTCCTCTTCTCGCTTAATTTGAAAGTGATATTCTTATTTAAATTAATTTTTTTTAGTGGTTACCTGTGGAATTCCAGCCCACTGCGCCTGGCTCGTACCTACAGTCAACACCTTGCCCACTCCTGAGCAACCTATCGCTCTACCTCCAGCTCACCTGTGGCCATTTTCCAGCATCTTGTTCTTTGTTTAAATTACTATCATTATTTTATACAGACGTTAAGAGATGTACCCACTTGTTTGAAAATGATTTTATTCACTATTTCTTCAACATCAGACCTTCCTTTTCAGATCATTTCCTCTTCCTAGAGAACGTATTTTGGAATTTTGGGGGGTTAAAATCTCTTAGTGGTAAAACCATTGCTTTGTCTATAAAATTCTCTTCAATTCGCCCTTGTTTTTAGGCGTTAGTTAATTGGATTGACAATCCTAAGTCAGAGCTTTAAAGGTCATTACACCGTCTCTGGCTTCCACTGCAGCTGTTGACATAAGAAATGTCCAAACCTGCAGAGAATTTTTATGAGTTTATTTGAGCCAAAGTGACGACAATTGCAAGGGAGCAAACTCTCAACGGACTGAGAAAATACTCTTGAGAACACAGTTCTGTAGCTTATTTTCTACATTAGAATCGAAGGAGGACATGGAAAGAGGGTTACGTAAAATCCTTTGGGGGTAGAGGAAGGGGGCGGGAGAAAGCAAAGCGGGGAGTCGCTGGGATTGGATGAAAAGGAAAATGGACAGACACGCACTTCTTTTTCGTTGACGAGTGCAGGCCAGTTAACGTGTCCAGCACACAGAGGTGGTACGTGGGGTCAGATGATAACGAGGGATTCTGTGGTCCTGTGCTCTGCCGCAGGTGGCTGTGCCTTCGAGGGGTCTGGACAAGATCACTCTGACATTTCAAAGGTGGGTTATCTTAGATGCAAAAAGACAATAGTTTCCGTTAAGGTGAAGACTGACATTTGTCAAGAAAGCTACAGACCTAGGAGGTGACTAGCCCCCATGGCCCAATTGTGGTTGACGTTTTTATGCTCTGACCACCCTGTGTGGTTACTTTGGTCTCTGGGTTTGTAATGCCTCCCCTGACCTTGACAGGTTTAACATGTGGCCTCTTTTTCATTCACACAGCTAATAAGTCTGTAAATCGAATTTTCACTTGTAGGTGATTTATTTCTTCTCCTTGATGGCTTTCGGGATCTTTATTTTTTATTTTTTATTTGGATTTTCTATAATTTCACTATTATCTGGCATTATGTGAATTTCTTTTTATTTAACCAACTTGGGATTCATTATGTTTTCTGTACGAGGAAATTCATATTCTCATCGGTTCTGGAAAGTTCTGAGCCATCATCTCTTCAAATACTTCTCCTCGTCCATTCTTTCTACCCTGACACAGTTACACTTTTTTACCCCATACTTTGTATTTCTTCACCTCGCTTTCATATTTTCTATTTTCTTGTTTCTCTGTATTAAATAGTGGTTAATTTCTTCAAATCTGCTTTTTTAGTTCTTTCAACTGTGCATTTAATCTACTCGTAACCCATCTATTTTTTGTATTGCATTAATTATAATTGTGTTTGTAAATGTTTTGATTATTTAAAAAATATTCTTGGAGATTTTAATCATCCCTTTTCATTCTTTCATGTCAAATAAAAATGATCACTTTCTGGTCTGTAGATGACCATTCCAACTAATTCTGTTGCTGTTTGCTGCTTTCACTGAAGGCGGTTTATTCCTTTGCATGTTTTGTGACTAATTTTGAATTCATCTGCACGTAACCGGAGGCAACCCCAAGGAGTGTGCTGAGTGTGCTCTGTCCACGAACGGTTTGCCTCTGTGGGGTGCCAGAGGCCTCGTCACCCTGTACTTCCCTGTTCCCTCCTTTCCCCCACCTCGCAGAATGAGTTTTGCTGACGAGAAGCTGAGAACATGGAAAAAGAGCCAGCTGGTCTTTGAACGAACTTCCCCCAGAATGTTCAGTGGTTATTTGTGGGTTTTCCAAGACTTTGCTGGATGTGGTGCTCAGATGACTCTGAGTCTTGGCTAAGGCAGCATGATGAGTGAATTACTGTTTTTCTGAGGAAGCCACACTTTCGGGATGAGACCAAGAGAAAGAGAGAAAGTGCCATGTGTACAGTGAAACAATGCACACAGAAACATTCCTTATGGATGATGACATATTAATGGGATGACTCATAAACTACCTTTTTTTTCCAGCAATGTTACTGAAAGAAGCCCATATCCAGTGGAAAGTCTTAAACATTGCAAGTGTTGATTTAAAAGAAAGATGTTAAACTTCATATTATCTAATCACTCAAGAGGATCTCAAAAACTCATTACACGTCATTGTCATCTAGGAGACAATGCTATGCCCAGTGTGTATTTAAATCCGATCATATTAGCTCTAACAACATGACGACGGATGAGATAACCTGATGTAATTTCTGTTTATGATGAAAAGGATCATTCTTTCCTATTTGAATAATGAACACAGTAAAGATGAGAAATTTTAATAGCAACTTTAATTTTGTCATTGTTATTAAAATCGAGTGTGCGTTTTTTTAATGAGCCAAGCCCAGGACATGATACTGGCACAATCGAATCCACGTTGGCTGATTCAAACCCATGTTCTGATCTCGACTCTACCACAGACTTCTCACGTGACTCGGGAAAGTTACCTCCTCTCTCTGGATCCTGGTTTGCTCAAATATGAAGGGATTCTCTTTAGGACTTTTCCCAGAGCCAGAACTGCAAGATTTTTAAATGCATATACATTGGTTGTTGCAATATAAGGAAAATTAAAGGTTGGTTCAAAAGTTTGAATTTTATATCTAATGGAATCCAGACTTTGACAGGTGAGTGACTTGCTTAAAATTATTCAGCTAGCTGTTAATCAAGGAACAATCTCTTCAACAGCAGAGGTTGAAACTGTTTTGTTAGGAAGGAAGGAAAGAAGGAAGGAAGGAAGGAAGGAAGGAAGGAAGGAAGGAAGGAAGGAAGGGAAGGAAGGAAGGAAGGAAGGAAGGAAGGAAGGAAAATAACCTTATAGAGTTGAGTTTCAAATAGCATAGTGGAAGAGAAAGGACCTCAACCCCGATTGACAGATATTGATTGACATACGTTATGGATCAGCAAAACATCAGAATCTTCAGATGATAAGATCTCTCTTGCGTTCAATGATGTCTATTAGGTAAATTCCGATTTCTACAAAAATGCAGTTAAAAAACTGTGAGTTTTTCATTCAGGGCAAGACGTAGAGTGCTCTTGCAGACAAGTGTTTTTAAACTATATTAGTTGCCTAGATATGGTGATACCATATTTCGGAATTTTTTGAGAAACGTCGATTTGGAGAAAATGGAGAAAAACACGAAGCGGAGGAAGAATTTTATAGAAATAAACTCACCATGCTGGAGAGAAGTTGAGTGACGACAGAAGGCTTGGTTGTGGCACCCTACCGGGGTGGCCTTTGTCCCAAGCCTCACGGTCATTTAGACACCCATATTTCTCTCATCTGTTTCGACAATATTTTCTCACTTTTACTTTTCTCGCAAGTCTCCTCCCGCCTTCAAAAATCTTGATATTTGATTTGCTCAAAGCTGGCTCCTTCCTCTCGATCGCCCATATTTTTAGACCAATCATTCAACATAGCTACAGAAATTTTAAATTTCTATATGATGGCTCAATGGAGGGCCCGGGGAGGGAGGGACTGATTGAGGGGATCGTTTTATGAACGTTATCGATGTCTAAGCAATGTACTGTATACTTGAAACTAATTTAAATAAATAAATTTATTTTTAAAAATTTCTTTCTTTTTAACTAGCTTTGGAAAAGAAAATGTGTTGTTAGAGTTTTTCACACAACACGTTATCACATGTGTGGCAGACCCGCCGGCGTATCCCAATGTCTGTTTGCCTCTTCCTCCATCCTGACAGATTCTGCCCAGAGGGGCAATGCGCTCATGCATCTTCCCAGCTGAGGGTGTCCATGTGACACTCTGGCCTTCCAGCATCAGCAAAAGCCCCTGGGGAGGGCTCGCTCTGCGTCATAAACGGAGCTTTGTGGGACCAGTTCCTTTGTCCTCCCCCTGCCCTTCATCCTGCCTGGAATGTGCAGTGACTTGGAACGTACGGTGGCCATTTTGTGATGACGAGTCTGAAAGGCACAAGCTAACGATGACAAAGATGACGAAACAGAGAGATAGAAGTAGCCTCGGTCCCCAGTGGCTTTGCGGAAGTGCCTTGATGCCCCTGGGTACCCTGCCCTTCATTTCCTCAGTGCCTGAAACGAACACCCCAGAGACCCTACACGCAGCTTTCCTTTATTGTGTCCGAACAGACTTTCTGATATGAAAAGGAAGCCTGCTTGGTGTAAACATGTTCTAAACTGTTTTATGGATTAAGATACAGGGTCGCTGAGGATTTTATTTATAGCAGGGAGTAATGGCTGGGAGGAAGCTGGCAACCTCAACGGTAGTATAAATGAATAATCTCAAATGCTTTATAGTATGTGACTCTTCTTGGAGCTTGTTTCAAAGAAATAATCCTTAGGATAGATGAAGCTGACACATAAATATGCTGTTTATAAAACTACTTGAGTTACTAGATTATCAGAAATAACTTAAATGTTCAACAATGTGTAATGATGAGACAATTTGGTGCTCAATAGAGAGAAATGATCTATGGCCATTAAGAATTGTGTTTTTCAAAGATAAAACACAAAGAAACGTGTTTTATCTCTGAAAAGAAATGTCGAAGAAAAATATGTGTGTTGTATCTTGCAAAATGTGCAAGATACAAACTATAGTTTAGATATGAAAAGAACTATGTTAAAATTCACTGGACAGACAGAAAAGTATAAAATCTACCGTCTTTGGCGTATGTATGCCTGCTTTATTTATATTTCCTTTTATAAGTTTTCCTACATTTTCCAAATTTTCTACAATGAACAAAGCAGAAGGAACGAGATTGTTTTCTTTAAGGTAACTTCTTATCTCTTCCTCTTCTTCTTCTTCTTTTTTTTTTTTTCAGAATTACATCTTTAACAGAAACCCTTTAGGCTGGTCTTAAACAAAGTGGGCTATTCTACCACACACTGGAGACTTCATAAAGGCAGTAGCTATCAGAAAGGCACTAGTTCAAGTCATACAAAATGTTTGCTGTTCAGCCTGGCTTAAATTAAACTACGTCTGAGTAGAGATCACACCCATTTCAAGCGCCTGAGCCCAGGCCGTTGCACATGGCTTCACAGGACGTCGGCTCCTCTCTGGCTCCACCTGGGTCCATCTCTCTCCCTGGACTTCCGGTCTTTGGCAAAGCAGCTCTCAGGAACCCATCCCCGTGGGACTCGGGGCAATCTTGCTTCTTGCTCCATCCAGCTCTGTCTCCTGACTCTGGAAGCAATAAAATTCTCCTTCGTGGTGCCACGTTCTTGACCGCCTGATTCAAGCAACTCCAGCTTCTCTTTCTCTCCTCCAAAGAATTTCCTCCTCCCTCCCTGGGGCACGTGTTGGCTGTTTAATTTGTTTTCCACCAGCATAGAGGGCTTAGGGCCACCCATGGTTCTTCCTGGGACCATAGGTAGAGAGCAGTGTCACAGAGGTGCACAGCCAGCATCCCCCTGGGATGTACAGTGCACGTGGTGGTGTGGTCGGGGGGAGGGGTGTACTGCAGGGCAGATCCAACCCCAGAGCGTCCCATGCTATACCCCGTCCTGTTAACACGTGGAAACCAGCAGAGGACTTCCTTCTGTCAGCCCGATTAGAGACAGGGGATGCCACCGTATTCCAGTGTGAGGCCGGGCAACAGCACTTATCCAGCACTTCTTAAAACTGATTCATTCCTCAGCTATTAGAGAAAAGGACTCACCCTCGACAAGTAAAAGGGATTCACGAGGAACATTGGAACGACAGGGAGCAGAGCCAGGAGCCCTGGCGTTGCTCGGTCCTCCGAGCCTCAGAAGCATGTTTTATCCTCATTATTCACTTCAGACTGTCCCAATGAGTCCCTGCTATTCCAATTCCAACTGTTATTTTTCAGGTTAATCGTCCCGATGCAGAAATGTGATGAGAATCCACAAGGGGCCTGACTTTTGACCCAGAAGCCGGCCAAGGACGGCCCCAGACACGACACTTTCTGAGGCTTGTTCACAAGTAAAACACACTTGAGACGGGGAAAGCACTTATGGAGAAGCACCTTGCAATGCGGATCGGGACCGCTGGCTAACTTAAAGCAGCTGGTTTCCTCGTATGTCAGATCGGAATGGCTCTGTAGACATGCTGTTCTCAACCTTTAAGAAAAGAAAAATAAAAGAAGAGGTAATGCAAACATATCCAGTTACCCCGAGATCTGTCTCCTGCCATGCTCCCTGTCCTGGAGATGCTGCGGGGAAGGGGGTGTGAGGACTCTGACCCCAGGACCTCGAAGGCGGAAGGATTAGCCGATGCAGTGTGCTCAGCCTCTGATGGGGAGCTGCACCTTGTGTCTGCTAACTCTCCCTACCTCCTCACCGCCAAGCCTTCCCAAGGACCCGTCTTCTGACCTAAGACTGAGTAGCAAATGCCTGTAACCAAGGAGATGGTGGCAGAATTAATTAAACCACCACTAGAGGAAGTCTTTGTCAAGGATTAGTCCACAGCTACAAAACAATACCCAGGGTCTGATCCAATTTTGCTTCGAAAATATAGATAAATAGATGACAGAAAACACTAAACGTCAAAATCTTGCGTGATTCTCTCTAGGTGATGATTGACATGTGATTTAAAAAACTGATCCGGATTTTCGCTAAAGTAGGTACAATACATTTAAAACACATTAAAAATAAAATAAAATAAAATAAAAGTCGGCGGGGGGAACAAAAGGGAAAAGAAGAATCTGGGTTCCCAAGCAACCGGCTGGAGGCCCTGAGAACTCACAAGCCCCACGGTCCCAGAATGCCAGCATCTGCTCGGAAGGACAAAGGTGGGTCTGACTCAGCCTGTGACGAGATCGGCCTCCCCTCCCGCTCCGCTGCAGGGTGGCAGACGGCCGAGCGGAGGAGAAGAGAGAGAAGAGCCTGGGTCTTCAGGAAAGCCTGGGGGCCATTTTTCTCCCCACGCTAAGGAGGGGACGACAGCTGAAGTTGGCGTGAGCCCTGCCCCCGCTCACAACAGGCAGCTTCGGACGTCCCTTGGCCAATGGGCGCCCTCCGGTGCCGGCCACCACACCCCGAAGGAGCTGGGCCCGGTGAGGGAGCTTTCCCTGGAATCTTGGCCACACCGAGAGCCAAGGAAGAAGCTCCGAGTCGAGCCCCACCCCGCTGACTCTCTGGGCCCTGAACCAGTTGATAACCCCGCCTCTTCCTGGACCTCAGCTCCCTGCATCCCGGGACGGACCTGGAGCCCCTTCTGAAGGACGTGGGCAGAATCGACCGGTCTCTGGCAGAGTTTAGCTGAATGCCCATCTGCGTATAAGTCAGTGCTGGCAAGCCTGGGGCTTGCTCTGACACGTCGACTGCAGAATCCTCAAGCCCACGACAGCTCAGCACTGTTCCAGGAAGAGACCAGTCTGTTTTGGCAGACCCAGAGGACGTGTCTGCCTTTGGATTAACTTTTCTTCAAGAAGAAAAAAAAAATCATCGTAGAGAAGATTCCTGATTCATGTTCTTGACAAGATCTAAGCCAACATAACACTCACTAAATTACAACAAACCTCTTTAAAATGCTAAACTATAAAACAGGGAACGACGGTGTGAAATGGGAAGCCCGATCACTGAACGAGAAGATGATTGGTCGCTGTGGAAAGTGAGCCTGGACCAGCTGCCTGTATGATGTGCGGCTTCGAGGCTGGTTTTATCAGCAGCGTGTGACGATTACAATCTGGTCACTTGACAAAAAGGCATCAAACACAAACCTTTGCTTGCTTTTGAGAGGAGAGCATGGCCTGGAGACCCCTGATGAGCGAGGCAACTTTTCTGCAGTTTTTCTGAAATGCAGAAAAAACGTCACCTCTCAGCCCCCACCCCACCCTCCGCGGCTCTTCCAGGAAAATGTAAATACGTGACTATGTTATTTCATCCGTTCTTCTCCTCGTTTCTTTTTTTTTCCTGACCAGCTAGAATGCGAACTTCCTCTGTCTGTCTGGCTCGCTCATGTCACCGCACCTAGTGCCACCGAGGCCGGACCAAGAAATGGTCGTGAAATCAAGAACTGGAGGCTGCTCTTGCCCACGGCTTATTCAAAAGCATCGCTCAGGTGAGGTGCCGCCCCTCTCTTCAACATCACCTGGCCCTTGACACTCAGGAAACTGGCTTTCAAGCCCGTGTCTGTGTGGGGGCAGGAATAATGGCGGAGGCCGCAGAATTTATCAACACACGTTCAGAGATCGGACGAACTTGCAGCAAGATCTGTGTTCCCGAGGGATGGTCAGGTCTGGACCGAAAGACCGTCCCGGTCGGTGGGTGAGCCCAGACCCTCCAGTGCCACCTCTCCTCCCTCCCATTCTCTGTCAGCCCTGGGCAGCCGAGTCCCGCAGGGAAAAATCCAATTGTTTTGGCCTCATCTCATTCTTGGCAGACGAACACGTGAAAATAGATGTGTCAGTCATTTTCATGATTTCCAGGGCGGCTGCCAAGGAACCAGCAGAACCGCATGTGGGAACCGACATGGTCAGCGCGTTTCTACTATTTTCCCATTAACGTTTTCCCGTGCGGGGGGCCCCAGCTCTCCCCACACACGGGGCGCTTTTCTCTCTTTGTATTCTAACGCGTGAATTCCGTCTTTTACTGTGCTCATCAGAAAAACGCAAATGAGCCTCTTTTTTTCTAGGCCATTTTAGAACTCAAGCTTTAATTTTTAATTTTTCGTCTTCTCTTTCATGACATTTTTTAACATCTTTATTGAGACGTAATTCACATACCATAAAATCCATCCATTTAAAGTGTACAATTCAATAGTGGATTCAGAGTTCTGGAACCATCGTCGCGATCTAAGTTTAAAACGTTTTCATCACCCCAAAAAAGAACCTTGTACCCATGAGCAGTCACCCACCCTTCCTCTCCCTCGATGGCTTCTAACGGCTTCGGGCAACCGCTAATCTACTTCTCGTATCCATGATTTGCCTCTCCTGGGCATTTCGCATAAATGGAATCCTACAAAAGGTGTTCTTTCGTGACGGCTTCTTTCACTTGGCACCATGTTTTCAGGGTTCATCTACGTGAGCCTCTCTCGATTACTTTGTTTCGGGATTCTTCTGAAGGTGCATCTGCGCCAGAAACACACGACGAGCGAGTCGGCATCTCGCTGTGGCCGCCCCCGCGGTCCTTCGCGACTGCTGGCCTCGACCGGCCTAAGAATCGGCTTCTTCTTCTGCTGTCGGTGCTTGAGTCGATAACAATGTCGGGGTGCTACTATTATCCCCACGTTATGGATGAGGAAACCGAGGCCGGGCGAGGTTAGGTGACTTGCCGTAGATGGTGGGGTTTGTCCCACGGGCCCAGGCGGTTAGGGCTCGGCCTTGCCGAGGTTGGTGCAGATGCGGTCGCAGTCATTCGGGGGTAAAGTGTCGACCGAAAACAAAGAAACGAACCAACAAAACGGGATGCCCAGTTAAATTTGAATTTCACATAAACAACAAAATGTGGGGGGGATAAGCAAGCGTATCCCATGGAATATTTGGGACGTACTTTTACTTAGTGATTCTGGTTGTGTTTCTGCGATTCAGAGCTAACTGGGCATCTGGGATTTTGTCTGTCCACCCTCGGCGAGAGAGGCTCCGGCAGTGAGTCGCCCATCAGTGTGTCCAGAAGCCTGGGTGTTGAGGACACGTGGATGGGAGGTGGGGTTCAGTGAAGACAGACAAGTCAGCACGGGCCGTAGGAGCGTCACCTCATCCTGGCCCCAGGCTGAGCCCCGGAAAGAAGCCGCCGGGAGTTCTGGGGAAAGTGTTCATGCCCACTACATGCATGTGGGCGTGCATGCACGCTCATGCTCTCCCGCACAATCACACGCATGCCCACACACTGACACATGTGCAAACGCATGCCTGCACACTGACACACACGCCCACACACTTGCTCGATCACACACATGCCCACAGCCTTGCACACACACAGCACGTTCGCTCATGCCTGCATCTTGCATACCTGCACAATCACAGACACGCGCAGACTCTCGCATGCTTACGCACTCACCTGCACATACACTCACAGATCCTTGACCATCTGCCCAGGGATGCCAGAGCCCATCGGAAGCAAGCTCTACACCTTGGTGGAGTTTCAGGGCCTCTGCTGGGCAGATGAGAAGCAAAGGCCAGTTAGGGGGCTTCGGAGAACCTCATCTTGCTCACAGGGCCCATCTCCCAAGAGCCCATGTTTTTACACTAGAGGGTGCCAGGGCGTGTCATCAGGGCCTAGCGTGTCTCAGCAATCAGTTCTCGCCTGTCCACTTTGTATCTGCGGAAATACCCCAAGGATTCTGGGATGGGGCTGACCTTTCGTCTCTTTTTGCGGTGTGGATGAGTACCATTTCTAGTTTGTTTTCAGATGTACATGAACCTGTGGAACACGGACAGATTCAGAAATACAGAGAGATGCTTGTTTCAAAAAAGATTCCACGCGATTTATGTTGTGGTTCTTTGAATGGACAGGGCACTGACATCCGCTCAGAAATCCCCACATCGTGTGTCCTCAGCTAGACTGTAGCATCCCCAAACACGAGGACAGATTCCAGTCACCTAATGCCCAAGATGCAGCCGTGCACGCATTTATTTATTTTTCCATTAGTTGATTTGTAAGATCTGATTAAGCGAATTCTGTTTGTTCAAAATAATTCACACTGCTCCAGGCAACAGTATTCCTCAGCCACTTAATGAGATGATTAATAACTAAAATGCATAATTGAATTCGGAGTCCATTTTTGCCATTCCCTAAACAGATGAGGTTTCATTGTTTATTGTTATTAATGGAAAAATTGAGTTACCTTGGCCAAACAAGAGAGGGCACAGATGGCACTGTGCTTTAGCCACACAAAGGAGCCCGTTGTGCAGGCTCGCTGCGTGCCAGTTGCTCTCTCTGGTATTTTGGTGGAGAAAAGAGATAGTCATTAAAACAAAATAAATGTCAAGAAAGTAGCAATTTATTTTTACATTAAAATTTTGATTTGGAGCATCATCAGGATTTGGGGTCTGTTTGGGGCTGGGAAGAAATATAGTCGAGGCCAAAATATCTTTTGAGAATGTTCGAGAATACACACATGAAAGAAAGCTGGGATGTGATTATCAGGCAGCTCCGAAGTCAAAGTGATTAGATACTGAGAATCTATACAATATGGCGGATGTGTGTGTGTGTGTGTGTGTGTGTGTGTGTAAACCAGGATAGTCTTCATCGTTAAAAGTTACTACTCTTCGTAAGAAAGCATTGGACTTGTCAATTCAGCAACTCACTATGGATACACGGAATGCAGACTTGTTAGAACAAAGAAGTCAGAATCACTCATTCAAAATGTAAGTATGGATATGAATCACCTTAGCAACATCAGAAGCCGCTGGGACGAGCCAGCCCAGTTACCAGCACAGCCGAAAAGGTGACAGGGTAGAAGTCGCTCACTGTGAAACATGACTGGGAGTGGCCCTTCCAGGACCAGCCAGAACCACCTGACGAAGCCAGGCCGTTTGGACAGATGCCTGAGAAGCTGGTGGAGTTTCCCACTGAAGTGTGGCAAACTCTGAACGCAAAGCAGATGTCTCTGCACATGTCGCCCAAGCCCATCAGCCACGGAAATGTCCTTTCATCACTCAGGTCAGAGTCAGAGAGGGACGTGGGTCTCAGCGCTGGAATTTGTCCCCAGCCTGGTCACACCACGGCTGGATGCTGCTTGTCTCTAGTTACATGGAGCAAAGCCTCTGGGTTCAGTAGGGGCGTGTGTGCGCGCGCAGGTGTGTGCGTGTGCGTGCGTGTGTAGTATTGTGGGTAGATAGGTAAATATAATAGACAGATATAAATATTTATCTTTAGTAAAATTCATTTTAAAAAGTCGTCCTTCCCTGAAGAGAGCCAAGGAACGCAGAGCCTGTCCACACTAAGTTCAGAAGACTGAGGGAGATGGGGTGCAGGGCACATCTCCCCCTCGCCTGGTGCAAGCTGGGGGGCTGGACCGAGGCCCCCTGTGGCTCCTGAGACGGCTGCAGTCAGTGAGGGTGCGGCAGCCTGTGCTCCTGTCAAGGCGAAGATGCCGCCCCCATGTGACCTAGTGTGCGGTTCTCCAGGTGGGCATTCCCAGAATACCCCACTCTGTGGGGTCCTGTCATGTCCTGGACACTCGAGAAATCGGGGCTCTCTCCGAGATGTCTGTCTGAGGTAGGCCACCGCCATGGGTTTCTTTGTCATTGATTGTCAACGTCCCGGCCATCTCGATGTGACACCCCTGCATTAATTTCCACCGAAACTTTAACAAAAAGCCATTTCTCTCACCACGTGAGTGATAAATTTTGCCTGCTGACAGATACCTAGAGATGGATACAGACTCTGCAGCCAGCAGGGCCTGGGCTCAAATCCCTGTTCACCCACTTGCAGGCGGAAGAACCTGGAAATCTTGGATACATTGGTAGCAAAGATGCAAATAATAACGATGTGAACCCCACCCTGTTTTACATGAGCTAAATGAGACAACCCACCGTGAAGCCACTGAGCCGGGCACGTAAAACGCATCCTTATTATTGACACGGGGTGAGTATGTGGGTGCCTTAGGGAGGCGGGGAGGGAGGCAACAGAGAAAGTTCCATTATTTTTCTGAGCTCAGAGCACTTTGATTTTAATTTTGAAAAGTTAATCAACAAAACAAGTACCTCCAGGGCCCTCATCCAGTGCCGAGCAAGATTCAAGGAGTTGGGCAAGACAGTGTCCTGCCCGCGAGAAGCTCACGTTCTAACATTAAAAAAAGAAAAGAAAATCTAACTCATGCACAGGTACAGACACCAGGTGTGCTGTGGGGAGCGATTTTTGCATTCCCCTCTAGTGACCGACCAGCTTTGCCTCGGTTTTGTCTGAAATCACCAGCTGTTGAGCTCATGTAGAATTTCGTCATGTGGACAATCTGTGTTTGAAGGACAATCTACCTCCCACCAGTGTCTTCAGGAAACGCTGCTGCCAGGAGCTATGAGGGTGGATGTGAGAAGGTCACTCATTGGGAAGAGAGAGCTTAAACTTGCATTTCTGAGGTCTTTGGGGAAGGGGGCGTTTGCAAAGACTTCAGCACATAATTCTCTATCCAGTCGAGAGATTAGATGAGCCATTTCCCCTGGGGCTTTGGGTGGATCTAGGGACTGTCCCGGCCAGGAGCATGCCTGGCGCTGGCCAAGCATGTCGGCTCTGGGACTCTGGGACTCCGCTGCAGGCCCTGTGAGTCACAGGGTGTGGAGGGCAGGGGTTGGGAGGAGGAGGGGGGACACGCCGATGTCCGCGGCAGAGGACGGAGGCGGGTATGTTCCTTCTCTGGCTCCCGTCCGCCGATGTTCCAGTGACATGGACCCGTTACCAGGTGGCTTTACCTACAGCATCAGAAGCGCCAGGTCCTTCGGGGGTTCCGAAGGCGATGGGAGAGAAGGTCAAGTGACGAGGCATGTTTCACTGTGTCATTGGTAGTATTTGATCTGGGTCTTTGACTAGTGGCCAAAAGTTGGTTACAGGTCAGAAAAGCTGTCGTTTGCAGCAGAGAGGAAAGGAGTTATTTGGTGAACACTTCACTCCCTTTAAAGAGAAGTCAGTTGCCCAGCGTCACCTTTACCCCAGGCGCCGGCACGTGTGGAAACGCCCTGGCAAGAAGTGCGAGGCAGGCGTCGGCCCTGCCCAACCTCATCCGTAACCTGTAACGGGAGCAAGTCGCCCTCCACCCCCGACCTGTCCTCTACCTCCCTGGAAATACCTGAGGACCCGTTGAAAGAGGGTCTTTGAAGACCCTGCGACACAACAGGGCCGTAAAGGACTCCTGCCATTTAAGTTTTGAGGGCCTCCACTGACAGCCCCGTGATAGGGGTCACCCCAGAAGCACCATAAACACAGGCCCACACACCATGACCATCAGGGCCGACTTGGGGTTAGCGATGGAGACGTGCCCCCAAACGACAGATTCAGGTAAGAAGGGAAGCTTTTGATCAGAATAAAAATGAGTTTACTCAACCAATATTTACACCTTCTGCTTGTACTTTGCATTCGGTGCTGGGCCTTGTTCTCGGGGTGCCAAGGCTGAAGCAGAAACAGGTCCTGCTGTGAAACAAGCCACAGTTCAGTGAAGAATGTATAGTTCACGAACGCGATGCATCGATATAAGGACTGACACCTGTGTCACTCCAGCCACGGCAACCGGGGACAAAAGCATCCACGGGAGGGAGCGCGTCCCCCACGAGGTGGGGACCTCAGCCCAGCAGCTTCCTCCCACGTGGCCCTCGGGAACTTCGTTGGCGTCCCGAGCCGGCCCGGAAGTTGACACACTGCAGACCCGCAGTCAAGGCCCGGTCCAGAAGGGCCTCCGCCTGCCGTCGGGAGGGCGAGGGGAACGCAGCGGGCGGTGGCACGGGGGACGCGCACAGCGCAGAACCGTGCTCCCTCCCCGGGCTCGTGGGTGAGGCCCTGTCCCCCGGGCCCTGGAAGCCTCCTTCCAGGTTCTTCTTTCCAGTCTCCAGAATCTCGATCTGTAAACAGGAGCCGCCTGCCGGTCGTCACCGAGCAGCAACAGCTCTGTGTCCAAAGCTGCGCACGCACGTGTCCTGCTCTCAGGGAAATTCAGAAACGATGAAAATTAGAGAGAATCTTTTTTTCTTGATGTCTTCACGCTACAACTCATCTCATGAAAACCCTAGCGTTTCCAACAACAGGTTTTTTGCCCTGAAATGATTTTCCCCCTTCAGAGAGTATCTTAAAATATCCCAGAGCGGCACAACACAGAAAAACAAACCCACACAGTCAGTGACCCAGCGCTTCCGTCTCCTGTAAGAAAGTGGAAGAAAGTGAATATAAAACAATCTGGACGGCCCCTTCTCCCCCAGCTCAGCCTGGATGGGAAGGGGTCAGCACAGACATGGACGCTTCTGAAGGAACCGGAGTTAATGGCCAGCTTGTGAGCTGGGGACGCTGCGAGGTCAGTGGCCGTGTCTGCGCAGGGCACCGCTGTCCCCCAGCACCCTGCACGGGCGTGTGATCTCCACGCCCTCCAGTGCACGGGGCTTTGGGAAGAGGAGCACGGAGTGGCCACGCCTGGCGGGCGAGCTGTGGGGCCCGGACTCAGCTAACGGTGCCTCGAGTCCGGCGCTTGAACGTTTTTAAAACACGAGTGTGTGTTCCCCACGTCGCAAGGGATCCTTGTCTCAGAAAAGTTAAATAACTGGCTTCAAGTCCGGGAGGGGGTGAGAGCCTGATTTTGCTTTCTTCTTAGGACTTACCAGTATCCAATTTACTGTCTATTTTTGTTTGTTTGTTTGTTCGTCGTTTCTCTCTCCCTCTAGAACGTAACTCGCATCGGAAAGAACTTTGCCTGTTTCGTTTGCTGCTGCTTCCTCAGCATCTAGAATAGTCCTTGGTACCTGGCAGCCATTGAATAAAAGTTTGCTCTGACTTTTGTTGGATAATCGTCATTATCCTCCTCAAGGAAGATTTGCTGTGGGAAAGACATCTGAGCCACAAGACAGGGGATGAGGAGCAGCCAGCAAGACCAAGGAGGATGGGTAGAGGGTTTCGTGCGGGAGGCAGATGAGAAGCCAGTGTGGCTGGGGCAGGGGGCGCAGGGAGCCTCGGGTCTGGAGAAGTGGCCGGACTCCTAGTGACGCTTTCATTCCACAGCCGTTATCACAGCGTCGTGGGCTGTGGTGATAGCTGCCCCTCTCTGGTCTGCCCCCGCCATCCCCCTCCCCCCATACTCCTCGCTGCCACCAAAGCCAGCTGCTAACGATCTGGATGTGCTCAAATGCACTTCTTCGTCAGAGGCTTCTAAGGTCTTCACCGCAGGTCACACGAGATCCCCCCAGGTCTGGCCCCAACTGAGAACAGCCAAGACACTCTTGAAGAAATACATCCGGGAAACTGAAACCACGAGCTATCGAAACCCATCGAGCTGTAATCAAGGGGATGGAGTCTGGATATGCGAAAGGACAGACAGATGGACTCATAGAGCAAAATAAAGTCCGGAAGCGGACCACACGTGTGTAGTCGTTTGATTTGCGATCGAGGCGGCATGACGCGCCAGGGAGTTAGCAGGTTAACAAACTTTTCGATAAATGTTGCTGGATCGATTGCCTTTCCCGTATGGGAAAAAAATGGATCACACCACATATATGTAAAACATCAACCCCAGATACAGCGCAGATCCGTAAGTGAAAGACAATATAACAACGCTATTAGAAGAAAACATCTTTGGGACTTTAGAATAGCCAAAGATTTTTAAAATAGGATACAAAGATCACCCACCTTCTGGCAAAAAAATTCAGTAAATCGAACTATGTGAAAATTGAGAGTCTCTTTTCCTCAAAAGGCACTCTCAGGAGAGTGAAAAGATGAGCTAGAGACGAGACATTGGCAAGATCGGTGCCCCACGAAGGGCTCACACGAGGACTGAAAAAGACCGAGAAATCAGTAAACTCCAGAGAGAAAACCCAACAGAGAAACCGGCATAAGTTCACATACTTCACAAAACGCGGATGTTCAAACGGCGCTCAAGCCTAGGAAAGGTGTGCAGCTGTATTGCTCACCAAGGAGCCCACGGGGAGGTGCTGGTACATAGGCGACCGAATTGGGTTAGAATACTGAGTTTTGGTGAGGATGTGGCACAGAAACTCCACGCACTGCCGGAGTGAAGTTGATACAAATTTGGAAAAATGATCATTAGAATTTAATAAGCTGACTATGTATGCCTCATGACCCAGCATAATCAACAGTAATGTGCACATACATTTACAAAATGTGCACTTATATGTATTGACCAAAAGACATTTACTAAAATATTCATCGCAGCACCATGCCTATCGCCCCGAACTGGATCCTGACCACATGGTTAGCAGCAGTAGGATGAATCAACAAGTGGGAGTAGACTCACAGAGTAGACGCCCTACCCGGTTATTAAGTGAATAAACCACAATTCCATTCGAGAATATCATTAAAACCTCACACATATTATATTCCGTGAAAATAAGCCATACACAAGAGTGATTATCTTATGATTCCATTTCTGTTTAAAAAGAAAAAGAAAAAGAAAAATTACTCCATGCCATTATGTCTGGTCGTGGTTACCCCTGTGAGCAGTTACTGGTGGCTTCGGAGTCACTGGAAAACACTTCGGAGTTTGCTGGGAAAGTCCGTTTTCTTGATCACTGTGTTGGTTACACGGGTGAGTTTCCACTTGTAAAAATTCGTCTCATTGTCCACTTATGACATGGACACTTCTCTAAACTTTTATTACACTTAAATCAAAAGCTCAGACCGTGTGTGTGGACTGTGACGTCCCTTGGTGATGGCGGTAGTCAGACGAGCCCGCATATGCTGCGAGGATGTAGAGCGCGAAAGGCATAATCACGCAAACGAGTGTCTCAGAAACTGATGCAATCTGAATAAGGTCAGCCCTTTATCTGTCACTTGCCTGATTGTGACATTACACACGAGTCACGCAAGCTATTATTGCTGGAGAACAATCCAGGATCTTACAACTGCATCTGAATCTACAATTACCTCAAAATAAACAGAATTTTAAAGAGCGTGTGTCTGTGCCTAGAAGTGGCCTTGAAAACATCTAAACCATAATACTGGCGGCGGATTAGTCGAGGATGGTGACTAGAATTAGACAGAAGAAGGAAATGTGAATTTGCCCTCTTGCTCAGGGTATTAACGCATCTTTGAATCTTTCACAATAAAAGTGTATGTATTCATGTATTACTTGTGCTGCTTTTTAAAACCACTGCCACAGGGGGAGGTGGGCACCTTGCTTAATTCTTCCTGCTCTTGCCTTCGTTGTCTCAGAAGTCACTTCTCCTGGTTTTCGGGACTATTTGACATCTCTCCCTTCTCAGCTGCTACACTGAGGTTTAAAAATCCTTTGCCTGTGGACACATATCTCAGAAAACTGAAAACCTGTTTTCACACACAGCTGCACACGAAGGTTCGCAGCAGCTTAATTCATAGCAACAAAATACTGGCAACGACCCCGACACCCGTCGACGAGTGGACAGTTAAAGTGCAGGACACCGGCACCCCGGACACCACTCAGCCACGCAAAGGAACGGACCGTGGACACGCGAGCATCCCGCATGAATTTCCAGAGGACGGTGCTCGGCGAAAGAGCCACCCTCAAAAGCTTCCTGACTACAGGATCCCATTTATGTAACAGTCTTTAAATGGCCAAATCACAGGAGTGAGAAACAGGTTGGCGGTGCCCAGGGGCTAAGAACCGGGCGGGCGTGGGAAGGGACTGGGTGTGGGTCCTTCTGGCGATGGAAATGTCTGTGTCTTGACTGTATCCATGTCACATCTGGACTGCAATCGCGCACTGCAGTTCCGAAGGCTGTCGACCACGAGAGGGCATTTCTTGTAATTGCACGTGAAGCTACAATTATCTCCAGATTAATTTTTTTTTTTTTAAAGACCCTTTGCCAGATGCCTTTCAGAGATTCCTCATCTTCTTTTTTGTGGCCATCACCCTAAACACATGCAGTGAGTCATAACTGAAACCAACATAATCCAGAGTGGATCGGATGTGTGGAGATCCGTGCCAGCTCCTCGCTCCGCCTGGGCACACGATTATGCATTTTTTTTTCATCAAGCTGGTCCATACAGAAGAAGATTCCGTCTTCTCTACTAAGGAGCTGACGTTATCCACAAACCACAGGATAATGACATGAAACGATCGCGGCGTGAGCACCACAGGTGTGGGGTGAAAGGTGTCCTGTCCCAGGTATAGGCACCTCACAGCTGAGAGCGACACCCTGAAGTGGGCGGCTGACCAGGGGGCTGCCAGTCGGCTGCAGTGATGGGCTGTGCGGGAATCAGGTTCGTGAAGAGGGTCTGCTGCCCGGTCCCTGGAACTGACACTCGTACGTAGGTTTCTTCTTGCTATTGCTGTGACATAGGACTAGGCTGCGGTGAGTGGGGCATCCAGGGCGCCACGTTCAGGGAGCCTCTCAGTTTCAGGCCCTAAGTCCTGGCTACTCTCCACACTTTTTTTTTCCCTACAAGTAAAACCTAGAGTTAGTCGGTCAAGTTTCAAAAATTCTGTGGGGCTACTGACTGGATCACGTCTCACAGAGATGAGCATAAACAGAATTCACATTTTAAAAAATAATGTTGGGTTTCTGGTCTATCTCTCTTTTTATCGTGTTTTCCTTTTAATACCCATCAGCAGAGTTTATATGTAGTTTTCTTCATCTAAGTCCTGTACATTTCTTATTTATCTTATTCCTATTTACTCTGCTTCTGCTGCTGCTGTGAATAGAATTGTCTTCTTAATATTTTCTGCCTGGATTTGAGCTCGGTAATAAGCTACTGACTTTTGTGCCTATAGCGATTGCTTCGACAAGCACACAGAGGCTGTCGTCACAACGCGTCTTTACTGTTGCCCACCCCTCCGCTTTTGTATCCGTTTGGTACGAGAGGCTTCTCCTTTGCCTGCGAATAACACCTGTGTGTCCTGTGGGAACAAGCTGGTGACTGCCTTTAGTCACAGAGCAGAGTCACTGGAGAATCTAAAGTAACCAGTCACTTGGAAATGCCCCAACACCTTGAGTTAGGGGTGATTTCCTGTCACCTAAGGGGGGCGAGTTTCCAGGGGTCTCCCGAGCTGCTGTGGGCTGGCTTTGTCCTTCGTGCTTGGAAGGCGTTTACGGCGGGGCTGTGTCTCCTGAGTCCTCGAGCCCCAACAAGGCTCCTCTCTTTCGGGTGGTCACCTGTATGTAGGAAGCGGGTATCTCCCTGGCTTTCGGCTGCCGCGGTCCCTTTAGCCCCCTGGGTGGCTCTTTGAGGGAGAACTCAAGCTGGCTCTCACTTACAGCCAAGTGAGCCCCTCCCCCCGACCCCTGAGACACCTGCACGTTCTTGGCTCCCCCATAATCTGAGGGTGAGGCTGCCCCATTGCTGAAGCAGCTCAGGCTCTCAGCAGAATGGTGCGTCAGCCTATTACCATACAGAAGTCCTTGGGGGACCCAGCCCACAGCCCCTCTGGGCCCCCAGCTGCAGTGGTCTCACGTTAGGGTCTGTGGCCAGGCCTCTTGAAGGCCCCCTCACTCTACTTGGGGTGAGGGCTCAGGCCCCACCCCCATCTCCCTCTCTCTTGGCGGAAGGGAGAAATTAAGCTCATAGTGGGGCTTTATCCAGAAAACTCCTTTACACGCAGCCTGTCCCCTGTCCACACTCAGACCAAGCCTCGATGTGGATGCCGGCCCTGGGAGTCACGGGGCTGCTCCTCACGCCCCGAATATGCCAGAT
Organism: Pteropus medius; assembly: GCF_902729225.1. NCBI lineage: Eukaryota > Metazoa > Chordata > Mammalia > Chiroptera > Pteropodidae > Pteropus > Pteropus medius. The sequence continues at coordinate 316,200 of NW_024342466.1, forward strand.
TATCCTGTGTGTTGGTCTAGCACTGAACTTCGTAATTCAGCATATACTGGATCTTGGCGCCTCAGTCATCATTTCAATTTTCACATCCTTTTACCCGTGTTGGTTTTGTATTCTGAATTACTTTTATAACTAGTGAGAGGCTTGGGAGTGAGGCAAGCAGCAGATCCCACTACTGTGGTGTGAGGCTAGGGCTGCTCAAGTCAGAAGCCTAGCGTCGGAGTGCGCTTCACGAGGACATGCGACGCCCTTGAGAAAGCCTGCGCGGTGCTGTCTCCAGCCATCGCAAGCTCGCTGACAGTCACACCTCTAGCTCTTGAAACTGGAATAGGCAAAGGGGATATCGAAGAACTCTTAGGAAAAAAAAACATCATAAATGAGATCAATATACACAAACGAACCAAAAGAAAATATTCGCGAGCATATGACAGACGAGTTAATAACCCACACGGGAAGAATTCTTTCCTTCATGAACAGAAATGAATATTAAAGTCAAACAACCCTGAAAACTGGGCAAAGTATATAAACAGAGTCTCTGTGTAAACAGACGCAGGGCGCCATCAGGAAACCAGAAGACGCTCTAGATATTTCGATGAGAAGAGATGTGACACGTTGACAAAGGGACCGGAAAGGCCAGCAGAGCGAAGAAGACACATGGCACGCGGAGGAAAAGATGCAGAAACAAGAGAGATGGAGCGAGGCCCAGAGGTCGGAGGCCGAAGCCCGCGCGTTGCCCCCTTACCAGTGCTGTCTGAAACGCCGACTCGTGGGTTTTAAACCCGCCAGGAATTGCTGCCTGGACCAAAGATGGAGACGTCTAATGCTCCTACCTGGGCTGCCAGAATCTGGAATCCCCCCCTCACCGCCCACCAAACACACAACCCTGCCACCAGCTCAGCAACCCCAGCACCTGCCAACTATGCATACGTCTCTGCAGCCAGCTGCGGGGAGCACCCCTCTTCCTCCCTCCCACCTGCCACCAGTGTCCCCCTCCATGGCAGAACCCAGGAGAAAGACGGTTGGCAGGGAGCTGGGAAGTCGACTTACCCAAATCCCAGCCTCAGCAACTCAGAGCGGAGCGGAGAAGAGCGAATGGAAGGCTGAGCGGTCAAGGCCAACGAGCGCGGGCAACGCTAGCTGGAGACCGCGGAGGAGAGCAGCACGAGAGCTCGGTTTCCAACACTCGAGCTGCGAAACTTAAAAACGGCGGTCACAGCCCGCACAGCACGGATGAGGATGCGAGAGTGGTGGGACGGTGCGATGTTTTTGAGAAATAAACGAGAGCTTATTTAACTGTCATTTTCTTTGGAACTCAGGTGCATGGGTTTGAATTAGACCAAAATCTTTGGTTCATGAATAGCCTACTTGGAACTAATGAACTAGATAGTTATTTCTCACATCTCGATGAATGACTTATTTTTGTCGTACTGCACTGGCTAGGAACGTAGTACAGTGTTAAAGAAAACTCAAGGTCATAGGGCATCCTCGACTCATTTTTTCAATTTAAAGGTGCTTATAACATTTCTCCATCTAAGAGGATATTTGTTCTATATTTTTCACAGATACACTTTACCATGTCAAGGGAGTTCCCTCCGTCCCAAAAATTTGACTTAAAAAAACAATCACAATTGGGTATTCTCTTCTATCTCATGTTTTTTCTGAATTTAATGAGATTATCATATCTTTTTCTCTTTTGACTGGTTAATGTAGTCAATTATATTCATAACTTTTATAATATCAAACTTTCCTTGCATAACTGGCATAAATGCAAATTGAATATGTTGCATCATTTATATATATATATTGTTGGGTTCCGTTGTCTAATATTTTGTATCCATGTGCAAGAATTACACAGGCCCAAATGTTCTTTTCTATGATGTCACAGAGTTGTATCAGTGCTAGGTTATGATGACGCCATTGAATGAGCTTGGAAATAATCCCTCTTTTGCTATTGTGTGCCAGAGTTTGTATAAAATTAAAATAATTTGTTCCTCGAAAGTGTGGTAAAATTAGCCTATGACCACCCATGTTAAAATTGTAAATACATAAGGCTTCGATGTAGCAATCCCAGTGTTAGTAATCTATTCTACTGATATAAAAACACACTATATAAAGTTTCGTGCAGAGATATTTATGTCAGTGTTTATTTCAAGAGGAAACATTTAGAAACAACCTAAACGCCTATAAGGAGTAAAATCGTTAACAATATTTAACCACGAATTATAAGACAATTGTTAAAGCTTCACTTAATTCTCTGTATTTGTATCTGAAAAGATGTCCAAATACATTGTCAAGTAACACGAGTCATTTTGCTCTAAAGAAAGAGCATAGAGAAGGAAGAAAACATGGTGATCTGACCTCCATTTGTTCGTCCACATCCACGTGTGTTTATCTGAGCAAAAGGCGTGGACACATCCATAATTTTTGCCCAAAGGGATTAGCGGAGTAGAATACTGAAGACTCTGGGTTCTGGAGGCAGACACCAGTGTCAGGATCCCAGCCCTGACCCAGACTCACTGCGGGGCCGTGGGAAACGTATTAACCTCTCTGTGCCCATCTCTTTCCTCACCTGCGAAACTGGGTAAGACTAGTGCCTGACTCGGAGGGTCCTTTTGTGAGTCGAATGAATTAAGCTATATTTCTAGCCCTCCGTGAATCGTGGTACTTATTATTATTGAAGTACTAATTATTTAAGAATGTTATCCAAGTTATTTATTCTTAAGGATTTACTATTGTGTAAGTGTTATTATTGTAAAAGCTCAATGGAAGCTATTAGCTGTTTTTTTAAAAAAATAATGACCATAGTTTTTGAATGATTTCAACAAATATGATTTACTTACGTAACTGAAAAAAATATAATAAAATGGAAAGAAAAGAGGCCACCAACTGCATCAAGTGTGAGAGCAAACGCTTCCTGGCAACAGCTGAGTCTCTAGGCAGACAGATAAATCTGCCGTAGCTTTGATGTTTCTCAAAACAGGACATTAAAATGAGTCACGTAGCTTTTTATCATTCCTGAGTTGGAATCTGGATTGTTCCTACCAAAAATTATCCACATTAACATGCTCACTTCCTGACATAGCAATTAGGAGCCCAAATAAATGAGCGTTTTCATTTCCCAAAAGCTTGGAGCTGGAATGTGAATGCTGAGCCACAATTTCTGTCTCCAGGGTGACGTGGCCTTTGGGGACACCATGACTGGAGTCAGACCACCCTGGCCTTATCACGTCTGCATTATTATTGGCAATTCACTGCACCTGACAGACCTCGGTTTGGAAAACTGTTCCCTCCTTACAGGGCCTGCTGTGAAGATCGCAGGAGATGATATATGCTCAGGTTTGCTCAGAATGCCCGGCTCGGATATACATCATCATCAAATATATGATGATGATGATAAAGGCAGCAGATTCCCAGATTTGAAGTGGCATGGAAAAAAAAAAAAAAGGTAGATTTGGCTAAATATAAATTTCAAATTTTCACAGTTCAAAGGCATTTGACTAAGAGAAAAATACAAATAGAGTAAAGATGACTCAGCGAAACATTTCGCATCTCAGCGAAGATAAGCGAAATAAATAAGCACTCATAAAAGGAAATGTAATAGCTGACTAAGCTGTAGAGAAACGCCTCGTCACACGGCCACCCCCCACACGCCCGAACTGGGATTTTGATCTCTCTGCAGCCCCTTCTTAACTCGCCCCTAAGAGAAGAGAACCGTTTAGAAAAGCAAACTCAGGGTGCTTACTCAGCTGCCCCTCTTTTCCTGGAGGGGGCCCGATGCCTGCAGGGGGTGACCGGCTTCTGCTCCTCCATGCTGAGGCTCCCGAACAGTGCCCACAGCCGGGAAGGGCGGTCTGTCCATCTGGCCAGCCTCGACTGCCCAGGATGCAAAGAAAGGGTGCTGCCGAATGCTTATTTCAGGTCGTAGGACACGTGGCTCTCGCGCGACGCTGCCTCCTCCACGGCCACATTCCTTAAGAATAGACGTGGTATCTCAGCCCTTCTGTCTGTCTTCAGTCTCACTTCGGAAACTGTTGGGAGGGAGCGCGGGGGCGGAACTGCTGGATGTCGAGCCCTTTCAGAAATTTCATTCAGACACGCAGGAGAAGACGCTCAGCTTGACTGAGAATCAAACGCACCCGCCTTAAAACAAAAGGGAAAGGCCCTGCCCACCCGGCCCCCCAGCCAGCCACCCGGCCCAGGCGGCGCGGGAGACGTGTCCGCGGCTGGTGCACGTGGGCCAGGACTGCGGGGGACTCTCAAACCGTCAGGATCCTTGGACCGGCGATTTCACTTGCAGGACTCCACCCCAGGGACGAAGATTCACGTACAAGCTTTTCCCTGGAACATTGTTCAAAAGAGGAAACTTCAAAACGATCGAAATACCCAGCCAGACAGAATGGCTGTATAAATTACGGATCGGCCACAGGACGGAGTGTGATAAGCCCACTAAAAAGAGAGCTCGGGGAAACATTCCCTGACACGCCCGCAATGTAGCCGTAAGCAGCGAACGGTGTGAGATCACCGGGAACGCGTAAAGTCACTTTGAAACACACGGGCACGGAGATGGCAGAACTGCCGTGGGGGGTCCGTCTCGGGGACTGGACGGCAGGTGATTTGTATTTTTGCCTCTGCATTTTTCCCGACTTCTCCGCATTATCTGCAAGGTGAACATACTTCTTTAATATAAAGAAACGTCATGAGTCTAAAATTAATCCCGTCTGCAATGTAGGATAAGGAAAGTCTGTAGAAACGAAGGAGACAGAGTAGCTGGCCTGGGCTGGTGCCGGGGCCCACCCGGGAGAAGGTCCGCGGTCGGGAGGGGAGGGGACAGTCCGCACTGCGCAGGGGAAGTGACGTGGAGGAAACACACGGTGGCGCCGGGAGCAGCGGTGTGGGAGATGTTGATCTCTCGCCCCTTTGGGGACCGAATGGTGCCCAGAGATTGAGACGCACAGCACTCTGTCTCCGTGGTCGGGGTCCACCTGCTCGAAGGCCTCGTTTCGCTTCTGCCCCACTCGGGATCCCCCCTGCCCACGCGCCCCGGGTCAGGCGCCCACGCCGGCCGGGGTCCCACACGCCCCGGGGTCCCACGTGCCCCGGGTCAGGTGCTCACGCCGGCCGGGGTCCCACGCGCCCTGGGGTCCCACGCGCCCTGGGTCAGGCGCCCACGCCCTCCTGGTCCGAGCAGCGCAGCGTTGAGACGAGGTTTTCCCCCTGGCACAGGACGGGTGCCCGACGGCCGGGAGCCTGGCTTTCAAGGTCTTTTTGTCCTTGCCGGTAACCGGCAGAGTCCACGTGGGGCCCGTGGGGCCGAAATCCTCCTTGTAGGCTTCCGACGGGATCAAACAAAGCGCTACGCGAAGCCCGAGGGGCTGGTCGCCCAGTCCCCTGCGTCGACGCCCGTGGGAGCGCGTCGGATTCCCCAAGCTCTCTGCTGCCAGGTGCCTGGGCCTCCGCGGGCTTGTGCGTCCGTGGACCCTGCTGTGTCCTGCTCCTGCCGTTTGGGCTCAGGCCTGGTCGCCGCAAAGGCCTGCTGGGTCCTGCAGCTGACCCGGCGTGGCCGCCCGGCCGGGCTCTGGCACTGCCCGCGGCCGGGGAGGCAGTACGCCGGATCGCTGGCCCGGGTGATCGTGGCCTCCGGATCAGCATCTCGACCCGGAGCCTCGCTCCAGGCTAAAGGCCGAATGACCCCGCCTCTCCGAGGAAAGGCCCCGCCTTCCGCTGTCTTTCATTTTCCTCAGGGACCCAGCGGCCCTGGGCCCTCCCTGTCACCATGCGTCATTGCCCTGACGTCTCAGAGCCTCTCCGTACAGTACCGTGGTGCAGTCTGTCACTGCACACCCCGAGGGCGTGGGGTTCATGCTGCAGTCTACAAGGAGCCAGGCCAGGCGGGGACAGCCTCGCACAGCAGCCCTGCCCCACTGCAGCGACCCAGCTGTGATCCACGCACGCTGGCCCTGGCCTGGTCACCAAAGGGCCCGGCCCCCGCCAGCTGTGAGGCGGGGACGGCCTCTGATCTCTCTGAACCTTGGTCTGGGTAACTGTGGGATGAGGGGCTGGACAGGCGGATCTCTAAGCTCACTTGCCCAGACCTGCCAAACTGTACTGGTTACTCGATTCTAGAGTCTCTCACACTTACCTTAGTCCACCTGTCCCAGTGGGTTCTGGCCGACGTCCGTGATGTCACCAGATGTGTGCCTTTGCTCAGCCTCGGTGTTCAGGTCCCAGCTCTGTCCTTCCCCAAATGCGGCCTCCAGCCTGCTGCCGCTCTGGCCCCATTCCCCATCACAGGCTGCTCTGGACAGGCACTGATACCCCGCCGGGCCCATGCCTTCCTGCTGTGCCTGCTACGGGAGGCAGGGCCCGTTCACAGACAAGGGGGAGCAGGGAGCCCGGCCCGACTGGCTCAGAGGACTCGTGAATGTCATGGCTGGAGTTCTGTGTTGGGACCATGTAGTGGTCACGCTTGCTCGCATCGAGGTAACTTCGGGCTCGGTGGGTCAGGAGGCAAGGGTACTTGGGGCAGGCTGCCCTTGGCACCCTGCAGTAACACGTGTGACCTGCCTCCCCATCTCACTAAAATGAAGACTACGTAAGGTCAACTCTGAAGCCAGGAACACCACCATCCAGCAGATTTGTATGGCCCAGACACCTTGGGAGGAAGTGGACAGGCATGAGGACACTTTCTCAGAGTCACAAGACACCGGCAAAGCTGCCGAGCCCAGCTGCTCCCAGTAACAAATGCCTGGGCTCCAAGGAACCTGCGTGTGCCCCATGGGGCCTGTCACGGGGCTGACACGCATGTGCCTCGTACACACAGCTGAGGGTGGCCTGCAGACAGGGACGCCGGCGGGCTGGGCGGGTGTGCGCAGTCGGGTCGGGGAAGGACACACAGGCCACGTTTCAGTTTTGTCCTGGGTGCGTTGGGGACTCTAAAGGCGTTAAGCACGGAGTGATGCTTTGAAGAGCTCGGTCTGGCTGCCCGCGGAGTTGGAGGAGGGCCAGAGGGCACCCAGGGGAGCAGTTTGCGAGTCTGTGCAGTAGTTCCAAAGAGGGACGGGTGTCTGTGACAGAGGTAGAAACGCCAGCCCAGGGCACTGGGAGACCAGAGCCATCCAGCCAGACGTGTGTAGAGTACTTTCTAGGGGTCAGATGTGGGACCAGCACGCCGGGGATGGAAGAGGTCTGGGCCCGGGCGCACCCGTCTGCACCAAGGATGCCTTGAGGCACTGTGCTGGGGCACAGAGCACTCAAGAATGATTCATTTTTCGCTCCTTTGAAACGTCGGCGGCGGGCAAACCTTCCACAGGCAGAACAAACCACATCCGGAGAGGAAGTGCCGAAGCCGAGGAGCAGCGAGAGTAACCACGGCGACAACCTCGCGCTTCGGGGGCCGCGAATCAGAGATGGGTCCGCTTTGGAACTGCAGCTGAAAACAGCAAAGCTGCAGTGGCCACAGCCAAGCGAGATGTCCTGGGTCCATCTCGGGAGAAAATACGGATAAGGAAACATTCCCCGGGGTGGGGGTGCCCTGTAGACCCAAGATCTCTTTGTGACATTACCGTGTCAAAGGTCCTCCGAGAGGGAGGTGAGTCATTCAGGTGTTTTATCTTTTTCTTTTGAGAGAATTGTGGATTCACCTGCAGTTGTAAGAAATAACAGGAAGAGGTCACTCGGCTTCCCCAAGGGCACGAATGTTGCTGCTCCTCCCGCCCTCCAATTCGTTCGTTAACTTTAGCTTCCCCCAACCCTCATTGTGGGGGCACTTTGGAGGGATGGGTTAGTCAGAGAATGCCATTGGTGACGGGGTGTCCGCCCAGCCCCTGGAAGAAGAGGCAGGAGATGAGGTCTTTCTCTCTCCTCCTCACAGGCTTAAAAAGAGGAACCCCGTGGCAGGGACTTCTGGCCAGTGCCCAACCACCCTGCAGTAGGACAGACCCCCTGGCCCATCATCGATGAGGGCTTCCCGCTGCAGGCCTGGCAGGCATTGTTCTGTTGCTGTTTCAGGCCTCCTCTCTGGGGCATTTGTCCCAGGCCACAAAAGTAGACCTATGACAGGCCCAGGCCTGATGCGCCCCTGGGAGGGGAGCTCTCCGGGAGTTCTCGGAAGATTCCAGTTTGAGGGGAGAACCAGCTCCTCCCGCCCCCCAGCCTCAGGCTGCTCATTCCTCCCTCTCCCAGGATCCCCTGGAGTACACCCATGCAGGCCCCTCCCTCAAGCTTTCTCAAACAGGACTTTGTTCCCACCTCTGTCCTGCGGAAATTTTGGCAGAGAGACACTCCCGGAGAAAGCGATAGCCTGGTCAGCAGTCACCCCACACACAAAGCGTGCCGTCCCAGCCAGGAATTGTAATTACGTGTTTATTTCACGGTGTTCATCTGTTTCAGGTCCTGGTTCTCCCCCCCCCACCCTGCCCTTACACACATGCGCGCACACACACACACGCACACGCACAGAGCTTTGACGGGGGAGATCACAGTCCATATCCTACTGATAACCCCCCGCCTCAGTAAAGTTGGGGTGCAGTAAGCCACCCCAACCTAAGGTGCTCGCCCTGCAGTGGTTCCCTGGACAAAGTCACCTTGCCCTGCCCCTCGCCTGCTCTCCAGCCTCGTCTCCCTTCAGTTCCTTTCCCTGATGCCCAGTCGTCTCCGGGGGACATCCTCCCGAGTGTGCCCAGGCCCATGCGCGCTGCCCCGTCTGCGCAGGGCCCTGACAAACGCCCGTTTCTCCCGTCAGACTCTGCCGCTTCGTCATCTCACACAGGAAGCTGCCCCTGGTCTCTGCTTCCTTGGCATGGTTTCCACACCTCGATGCTGCTCCTCTGTCCTCGAGGGACCGTGAGCCCGGGTGGCAGAGCTCGTAGACCCCAGGGCCCAGCGGGCAGCCCGGCGCCAGCGGCCGTGGTGCAAGTGTGTCTCGCGAGTGAATGAATTTCGGACTCGCCCTGATGTTGCTCGTTCTTACCCTGATTTCTAACATCCTCCTGCCTCGCTGGGTCCTGCCGTGGGCTCTCATTCCAGACTCCAGCTCTGCATGCACAGCCCGCCATTCTGGTTTCGAGCATTTTCATGTCTTTAAACATTTTCATTCATCGAACATATGTAAGTCGCACGTCTCCGGGTTCGACCTCAGCTCCCCTTCACCACGTGTGCACTTGGGGAAAGGTACTCGCCATTCCTGTGCACGTGGAGGGTGAAAACCGCGCCCAGCATCTCGAGCGTCATGAAGCTCGACACAATCACGCGTGCAAAGCGTCGGCACAGGTCGGCGGCTCACGTCTCCGGACTTGGGAGGCAGAGAGCCAGTCCCAGGTAAAAGGTCCCTGTGAGGACGAAGTACAAAATGCCCATGTCCCCCAGAAGAGCCCTTGTGCCTCTGGCAAAGCCAGTGCTCCTTCAGCCAGGGCAGGCGAGTGTCTTTCCAGTAATGACAGAAACGCGTGAGCTGAGTGGCTGCCCACGGAGGCAACACCTAAGTCCCAGCGGAGATGCGCTCGTGTCCCTTGGTGAGAACCTGCTGCAGGTAGACACACGCCTCCAGCGGCCACGACCTCGTTTGCCCCGAGGCCACGCGTTCCCCAGGCACACCCAGCCGATGACAAAGCGCAGCGTGGGCTCGGGAGCTGGGGCGTTGCCAGACCAGAACGCATGCCCATTCCCGAGAGGGGCCCCCAGCTTGGGTTCCAGTCTCCCCCATACCTGGCCCAACACGCCGCCCCGCTGAGTCACACGAAGGGGCGATTTAACAAAACCCAAATCTCACGTTTTAATCAACAAATTCTTCACACTGGTATTTCCTGAGGAGATGCTGCATCTCCATCTCTCCCCCTAACTCCTTCCTCGCCATCTCTTACCCTACCTTCTACAGTCTGGGGCACTCGCAAGTGGGGAACAGATGCCCACAGGGTGCTTGTCATTCACAGGGTGGCAGCCCCCTGAGCCACACACAGAGACCTTGCCCCGGGTGGGGACCGCATGCAAATCTCGGACGGAGCTGGTAAATGAGGACGGAAGCTGTGATGATTGGCCCATGACTCACTGCAGGCTGAGTGGTGCCCGCACTGTGATCGAAGCAACCGCACCTGCAGCGAGATGGGGGGAAGGCACGGCGGGAAGAGCAAACCCAAGAGGAACCCGAAGAGCCCCTGCTATGTGCCCCTCAGATGTACTCAACTGTAGATACTGACTGTAGGGACTGACAGATTGGGGTTTTAGCTATGCTCAATACGCACGCTTAATCTCCCAGTGCAGGTAACAAGGCTCATGTCAGTTACGCGATGAGAGTTTCTGAGCTTGAAAATATTCAGCCTCTAGAGGCAATGTCATCTAAGGCACCGCAGTTTCATAAGATGATCACAATGTCAAAAAAAAAAAAGACTTAAAAATGGTGTTGGGGGCTCGTTTTAAGTGACAGCAGACCCAGAGACCTATGGAATGGCCCCAAGCCCTTGCAAACGCATCTAAAATTTCAGCATCCTGGTGAGTTCTAAGTCTATCCACGGAAACCTCTGCGGCTCTTTGGATGTGAGTTTCCTACTCTGAAATTCATGTCCAGGAAAATCTACCCAAGATACTTTGTTAAGTGAAAACAAAATCTTATGTATGTAAGTTAAAGTTCATTAGGGCAGCGAGACTGAGGGCTAAACAATTCTCTTACTTTGTATTTTGTATCGTAACAATAGTTTCCAAACAAATAACCATTTCAAGAGAAACAGTAATAAATGTTCCCAGCGAACTAAAACTCTGACTTAATCCTGCACATCTGATGACATAAGGCAGTGGACTGCATCACCACGCCCACAGGGAGCAGCCCGATCACCTGCCAGGTGCTCTATTTTCCGTTTGCTTTGTAAGGGCTTCTTCCCAGCTGGCTACTACTGGGCCAGCTGCCTCGCAGGCTGCCGCGGCCAAGGGCATGTGGATGTCAGGTGGGTCTCTGCCTTACGCAGCTGATTCCGGTGGGTACCCAAAGTTCCTGTCTTGACACCAATATGCTGAATTTTCCAGCAGCAATAACCCTAGCCTGCTCTTGAAGACTCAGTCATTCATTCATTATTTGTTAATTCAGACACTCGTTCAGCAAATATTCCCATAGCACCGAATGTGTAGGGACTTCTGTAAAAATTGAGAAATTAGCCATAAAGTTTAAATAGAAAAATCCATCCAGCTAGAAATTAAGAAAGCGTGCTCCTAATAGCTGTTTTGCTAAGAATCGTGTGAAAAAGCAGGTTTCTCACTAAAAGGCAGATAAATAAATGTAAAGTAAAATAATGGATTGACATTTTCACTTGCCGATGATGATTAAAATTGAATTATAAAACTCATTGCTGGTGCAGATATGGTCATGTGGTCCATTTCTGTCACCTGTGGAGGACCAAGTATGAATCTAGGTGTGGCAGGCTATTTCAGTGAGTTATTAATTTGTATTTTTCCTTCTGAAGTCACCCTTTCTCCTTCAAAGAAAGTGGCCAGTCTGTGTTCGTGTCCTATTGCCATGTGATACCACCGACGAGTGGTGTGGGGCAGAATCCACCTAACAGCTCACAGTTCCATAGGTTAGAACCCCGGGCGGGGCTCAACGAGGTTCTCCACTCACGGTCTTGCAAGAGTGAAATCGGGGTGGCTGCTGGCCCGAGCTCATTTCCAGTGGCTCTTGGGGAGACCCCGCGTGCATGCTCACTCAGCAGAATTCAGTTCCTTGGGGCTGTAGGACTGACTTCCTGGTTTCCTTGCAGACTACCAGCGAGGGGTCGCTCAGAGCTCCTGGAGCCCACGTGTGTTTTGTGTCACGGGGACCCCTCCGCCTCCAAAGCCGGCACCTGGGCTCCCTCAGGTCGAGTCCCACTCACAATGTCTTCAGAAAGATCCCCGTCTCTCATAAGGACTCATGTGATTGGGTCAGGCCCAACTGTTGAAAGCAAATAAAATAATAAAATATACGAATGGAATGATAAAGAAAACAGAACACTGAGTTTCGGCGTGAGGTTCGGGCTGTATGTGTGAGGCGGGAGGTAACTGATGCCCTGACCGTCCCGTAAATAAGACAGAGAGCCTGGGCCCCAGACGCTGGAGCTAGACACGAAGCCGGCAAACATGGCACCAGGGGTTTTAGGAACACCAGGATGAGGAGTCGTTTTAATTTGTCCCTCTGCTTGTCTCTTGAAAGTTAATCCCATTCGTGTTTCTCAATTTCTCCCTCTTCTCACACACGCACACACACTTCCCCCCTCACCCACACAGAAAATCAAAGACTGGAAACTTGGCGGATCAGGAGCCCCGTGCAAATCAAACTGGAGACTCAG
>NW_024342466.1:328541-331713 GCF_902729225.1 Pteropus medius
CTTATGCACGTATACATGTGAACGTACATGCAAAGTCAGACCGGCACATGCAGACACACAGGGATACACACGTGCAGACACGCAGATACAGGTGGACACGCTTATCCACATGCACGTGTGCACACTCATATGAACATGAGCACACATGCGCTCGCGAACGCAGACACGCGTGCATAAATACGTGCGTGTGCTCCGAAGCACATGCAGGCACGCAACGTCTTGGCAGAAATTTCAACCCACAGTCTCCTGTCAGCTGTGCCTGAGGATTTTTTTTCCCAAGTGTGCGTTGACCCTTTCCGTATTTTCCTTTAAAATTTGGTAATTATAGTTCTGAAGAAGTGAAAACTGCCGACCAGCCTCGGCAGCTGGAGGCCAGGCCAAGGGAGCCTGGTGCCGGTGCCCTGCAGGGCCTGGGCGGGGGACTCTGTTCACAGCATCCCCCGCTCCCATGCATCACGGAGAGTCTGCAAAGCTTTTCTGGAGTCACCGTTCCTTCAACGACCATCTACCGGGCACCTGTTGACGGTCAATCACGGCCGTAAAGCTCAGGGTCTGGGCCACTACAGATCAAAGGCCTGATCCCAGGACCCCGTGCTCCTGCGCTCAAGGACCCGGCGCAGACAGACAGGTGACAGATGACAGGCTGCAACACGGCATGGTAACTGCCGCCATGGACGTGATGGAGCGGTAACCCAGCCCGTGGACGGTATCAGGCGAAGCTGCCAGCCTCGCTTTCCTGGGCCACCCCGTCTCTGCTGACTCCTCTTTACAGGCTCCAGAATAAGAGGCAGTCCCTCCCATCCCCAAGGCCACACGAGCAGATCCGCACTGTCACCTAGCATGAAACATCGCACGCCCCGACACGTTTTGTTTGGGGTTAGGCACGCCCGGTGCCAGAAGTAAGGCAACTGAGGACAATTGCTGAAAGGCACCCGCGTGAGAACGCACACCTCGGACACCAGGAGCTGGAGAGAACTGAGAAGCGTAGCTTTATGCTCTATGCTCTAAGACAAAAAGATTTCAATCTTGATCGTGGCCCACTGCCCAGGGGGACAGTCCAGCCAGTCTTTCGCATTCCTCTAGTTTCTAACCTGCGTCCACCAAATGTGAAAATGGTCGCAGCATGAAAACCCTCCAAGCATCTTTTCAGAGACCCCTTCCCCTGCCTGCAGTACCTGTGGACGTGGGAAGACTTCTCGATGTATTTAAGGACAGCTCTGTTTCTGTGGCCTCATATGCCACCAGAGAAGTCACCAGCAGGTTGCTAATGACTTGGGAACCTCTAGATAGATGGTCCTCAAACTCGAACAGGAATTAGAATCCCCTGGAGGGCTTGTGAAAATGCAGGTGGCTAGGGGAGCGTCTGATTCATAGGTGTGGGGAGGAGCCACCTCACCAGGTGACGCTGACACTCTGAGGACCGCACTCTGAGACTCGCTGTTGTGGCATTATTTTAATTTGCATGAGGACCCACCTCACACCCTCTGCCTGATGTCCCACGTAGTCAGAACAGGCACCGGATGTCAAGGGTTCGGGACCAGCAGATTACCTACATGTGATCCCTACGTGATCCAATCCTCTCTAGGACGTCACTTCCACGATCAATAGCGGAGTCGGGGACAAGCATAAGAATTCTAAATCAGAAGTCGGATGACCTGGTTTAGGGGTGCGCTCTGCTACTCGCTTGCTGCTTATTTTCAGGGAATTAACATACACTCTCTGTTCCTCCTTGGTTTCTCCACTTAGAGTCCCCTTCATAAGATGAAATAAAGTCACATCATGGAAGCCATTTTTGAAAACACAACATTTACTCTTGTTTAGTTTGGCTGTCATCACACCACAAAACAGAGCACAAGAAACTAGACGCCCAAACCTGAAAATGCTTAACATTAAATTAATTTTTCCAGGAGTCCTTTCAAAACAAATCCTCTGAACTTCTACGTTGTATATAGTTTGTAAGATTCTTTGTTTGCCTTCAGTAATATTTGTCACAGGACTAAGGGCAGGAGCTCCAACGTGGGCGGCAAAGAAAAGCAGAAGGGCCCGCGATTTCTACGTAGTTCCTACGTAATTCATTTCTTTCTGCAATTTTCTGTGCGTCTGTAAAATAGAGACTTGCTGGAAGCTTGGAAACAATTCATGGTCGGGAACAAAATAATAAAGCCACCGCCGGGCCGAGCCCGGCGTCTTGGGGACAAGCTCACCGTGCCGGGGGCAAGCTTATCGCCCCAACACGTGAAGGCTTCTTAACCAGGGGACTCAGGCAGATGAGGCAGGACTGTGGCTGGCGTCATGGGGTCGGTGCCCCGCTGGCCAGTCCTCAGCCCCTGGCCACATGTGCAAGTTTAGCTCCTGATCTAAAAAGCACCGGGACGGGTTCTCCCCTCAAAGTCGATGCTCTCAGAAGGGGACAGAGCAGACTGCTCGGTGTCACACGTCATCGACTTTCAGAGACGTTTCTCGGAGTGCTACCATCGGTCACAAGAACATAGTGTGACTCAGAGAATAGCTGCTTTCCCTTTTTCAAAAATGGAGACACCACAGCGCAGACCTGGGAGGCAGCCCCTCCAGGGACGCGGAGAGACCCCCATCAGCCGTCGGGGAGGCCAAGACGGCGCCCCTCCCTCGGGCCGCGGGCCGAAGTAGAGAGACCCAGACACGCGGTGGGAGCCCCGAGCCAGCGGGACGGCTGCAGGGCCGGGGGCCGGGGGCCAGGGGCCGCCAGAGAGCCAGGCTGTGCCGTCGCTTCTAAATACACGTAAAAACCAGGAGGGGACGGCGCCCGCAGCTGTGCTTTCAGTTCATCGGTCCACAAGTTTAATCGTCGACAACCAGGATCAGGCCCCAAGATGTCACTCCCAGAGTCCCCGCATGGCAGCTGGTCTGCCGCGGCAGCCTCCGTACGTTTGGGCCGCCTTTCTGCAGAGGGTGTGGTGAGAAGGGGTCGGCTTCTGGACACGTACGGACGGTCAAGAGGACATTGTCTGCACACGGTTTAGATGCAGGGGTGGAGGGACAGGGAAGCTGGGGGCGGCGTGGGTGTCCCCAGGTGCAGCCCGAGCTCCTCGTTGCTGCTTGGTGCCCAGCTGCGTAGAGAAAAGCTTGCCATGGCTGCAGCCACCTCCCTGACGCCGTAACTCCCCGAGCTGGGGCCCCTGCTCTAGTCACGGTC
>NW_024342466.1:332740-382192 GCF_902729225.1 Pteropus medius
ACCAAACAGCGCACGCTCCTTCGACATCCGAAGTCCTCTGGCGTTTCATATTCTCTCCTTTTCCATTTAGTTTTTTTTTTTTTTAATGCTGCTCAAAAGCCACTGAATAGCTTCTCTATCTTCTAACGAGTCACGACTCACCGTTTTTGAAAATCACTCTTTCAGACAACACTGGACAAAATATTTTTTGTCCTGACTGAAATCAAGGACACAATAGTCCCGCTGCTGACGGCAGCCACCTCTGAAGGCGCCTGCCATTGGCAGACGCGACAGAACCAGCGGCAGGCTCGTCTCCCCAAGTTGCTGAGCGGGTCTGGAGGTCTGCAAGAGAAGCACCCAGGAAGTCTCCTGGACTTTACTCCTGCCGAGCTCCCGGGACTGTGCCCCTGGGCTTAAGCCGTCACCCCCAATGCCCCGCGGTGGCCACGGGGCTCAGGTGGGGGCTACATCAACTTCTCTTCTGGGGTTAGTGCTTCGGGCGCTGAGTGAGACACCTTCTTGCCTGTTGTCTCACCTTGAGGTGGTCAGAAGACCAGCCTGAAGTTCGGTTTTCTGACCTTTTTTGGTAAACAGATCATCTCTGTGGAGATGCAGAGGGTGACGCAAGGAACCAACAGAGGGAGTCTCCAGACTCTCCCAACTGCCCCTGCTCTTCGTGAGCGTCCAGCAAGGTCCCCATTCTAACCCATGTTCATCATCCGGCCACCGGTGACACCCCCAGGACCTCGGTTTAAGCTGCTTTTACGAGCGGAGCTTATTATATTATATAACCACGGCATTGCGTGCATTACCTGAAGCCCGGCATCTTCAGTGGGTTCTGCTGTTAGTTGTGATGGTTTTTGAATTTGTGACTCTTTGAGTCTGCTAGGTACACAATCCTGTCACAGGCATATAAAGACCACTGTGTCTTCTTTACTTTTGTCGTTTCTAAAACTTCGAGAGCGTAGTGGCAGCCCCCGTTTCTGATTTTATTGAAAACGACTTTAGCTCTTTGCCCTTAAAGCATGACATTGTCTGTTTGGTGTAAGATATAGTCCTGTAATACTTAGTTACTTTAAGAGGTTTCATTTTTCCCATGAGAATGATCGTGGAACTTTATGAAATGCCTCTTCAACATCTATCGATATTTTCTCTGCTTTTATCTTTCAATTTGAAGTGTGCATTAATAGATTTCTGACCATTATATATTACCCGTCTCCTCGAAATAAGCCTTCCTCGATGGACTGAAATACTGTAATATACCTATGAATTTATTTGCAAGCATTTTCTTTAGGATATTTGCAACTCTAAAAATAACGTTATCTTTGACAAAAGTGTTGTTATTAGAAAATAGATTATTTACATGAAAAGAATAGTATCGTTTTTCTATTTTTGTCTGGAAGAGTTTATGAATTATGTAAAGTCTCTTTTCCTTGAAAGTTTTAATGAATTCCTCAGTGAAATCTTTTGAGTCTGGAATTTGGGGAGAAAGCAATGCTCTTTAAAATTTTCTATTGTTTGATTTTGTTTGAAATGTTTTTCATCATTATAAATCTATTCATGCTTCCTTCGGATAAAAGTTTTTCATTTAATAACGCGGGTAGGAAAGGAGCGTATCTTTACTGACAGTTTAAAGTTCGTTGGCATATTATTATGCCCAGTCTTCTTGTGTAGTTTAATATCCATATTTTTTAAATTCTCGTTTTCATGTATCATTTTTTAATGCTATTCACCAAATTTCTCTCCAAGGAACCCTCCAAGAACCAGCTTTGAGTTTTTATTTGTCAATTCTCTTTTATGCTCTTTATCTTTTTCGTATTTAGAAATAAATGAGTGGAAATATTCTTGCTGTAAAGAACTCAGGAGTGTTGAGAACGGGAAGGGGCACGCTCCCACTTTCTCAGTCCTGGTCTCTTTTTTCTCCAAGGGTGATCATCGCCAGAAGGTGGGGGTGCCCACTCCTTCCTCCTCCCTAGGCATTTCTGGCCACACATCTGTACCTATGCACAGGTGACGTACCCTAACACAAATGGTTCACACCATAGAATTTGCTCTGACTTGCTATTTTCAGTCAACAATACATTTCGAGATTTATTAAGCTATGTGTCCATTTCTGTTCTAGGATCTTGGGGTGCATACGTGATCAAAGCAAAGCTAGCTCTGTGCTCTCATGGAGCTTACACTCATGTGTCCTTCCACACCAGAAGTTGTGTCACCTAATTCTTTTTAATGGCTGCGTAATCGAGTTAGGGTTACCCCTGTGATGACATCTAGACTTCCCACAAGGTTTTTATTATTATAGGCAGCAGTGGCTATTCCAGAATATACACCTCTGTCCCAGAGCAAATGTTTCTGGAAGATGGTTTCTAAGAAACAAATTTGTTGGGTAAAGTGTCAGCATACTGTAGGTTTTGATAAAGACTCACAAATTGTTATTTAGGGGAAGAATTTTTCTTTTAATTTCCAATTTCCAAATGGTTAGGATATTGTTTAAAATGTCACTGATTATTTACTTTAATGCCTTGGGGCGGAGAACTCTGCTTTTCTCTGTCCATTTGTCTCTTTGTCAAAGCTGCGTCTCAGGTCCTGGGGGCGTGGTTGTACCAGGTGAGAATTAGGCTATTGGTTCTCCACGAGATTCCCTCCTGTGCCCGCAGGCGGGAGGAGCTAAGTTTCCAGATGCTTCCAGTAGCCTCTCGGGCTGCTGGGGACCTGTCCCCCGAGGGGGGGATCACGCTTCTCCCCACCAGCAATGCTCTTCTTCCCGTCACATGACAGGGTCTGCTCCGCCCTGGCGGTGACGACATGTCGCGTTGGGGGCGAGGTCCAGTGCTGTGGGCAGCCTTCCTTCCCACGCACACTCCATTTTCATTCCCTGCTGGAAACTCCACCCAGGTCAACGGCTTGGCCCAAGTCTCAGCCAAATCACATCTCTCCACAGCCTGTCTGGACCAAAGAAGGGTGGAGAGCCGCGCTGGGTCCCTCTCCTGTTCACCCGTGGGACCTCAGGGACCCCACAAGCCGCCACCGTTGGCGTCTGTCTGGGGACGTGCAGACAACCGCGGTTCCTTTTGTTTTATTATTGCTCTTTGTTTGTTTTCTCGATACAGAAAACGTCAAGATATCTCCTCTCCCCAGAATCTAATAAATAGATTTCTGTTTCTCTTTAAAGCTTTACCACATAGAATTTTCTGGTATTTCTTGAAACCGTTGCGTGGGTTTTCACTGAGTTGTGCTTTCTTTCGGTGATTGTAAAGTAGTCATCTGTAAATGCCACATGATGACTTCACATTCTGCTACTGATGTCAAGATCATCTATGTGATCTCTTGCGAACTTACTGTGATTTATTGATGGCTTTCATTGTGTGTGATTCTTTTCAAAATGTATTTCGTGTTTAAGCTGTCGGATGCTGCCTTGTCTGGTACACGAAAGCTCATTTAATAGTGAATCTTGAGATCTCTGGGGTCAGATCGCTTGAATTTAAATCCTGAGGTCACCCCTTACTACTAAGATCTTGATTTAATTCAACATTTGATACATTTTTGCCGAATGCCTGCTATGTGTCATGCGTTGTTCTAGGTACTGAGACTAGACCGATCAATGGAACATACAAGGGCCCTACTTCATAGGGCTTACACTGGGGGAAGAAGATGAACTTCAAGAAGGAGATCACAGAAAACAGCAAAGCTCTGGTAGGTAGGATGGTGACAAATGACATATGAAAGAGGGTAAAGAAGGTGGGGGCGTGGGGGTTGCAAATTTATGTGGGGCGGTCAGCGTGATACTCGAGCAAAGGTCTGAAGGAAGTGAGACCATCACACCTTGTGGGTAGCTTGGGAGGCGTGTCCCAGGCAAAGGGAATGTTAGATGCAAAGCCGCCATTATCCTAAACTCCACGGAAAACAAGGAAGGGAAAGTCAGAAGATAAACATGACCAGATTGGCATTTATTTAAAAGATCGAATTGTTTGGTAGGTTGAGATAAATGAGAAGATCTGAAAAGCCATCTGGGAGGCAATCACAGTGATTTCGATTTTGGTGAAAGAGGAACCAGGGATGCGGCTGCGGAGGGAGAAATGTGGAAAGGTTTGGGTGTGCCCTAGAGAGCCACGTGACTCGGTGTGACTCTGCAGTGGGCAGCGTCCCGAGGAAGAAGAAGCTGGAAAGGTGACACCCCCTCACCATAGGCATTTGGTCTGAGAAGCTGGGTGATAAAGCCCCCATTGGAAAAGGACGCTTCAAGAACAATCCAGAACCCCCGTGATGATGGCTGGTGAGCTTCTAGGTCCCCCGGCCGGGGGAGGTGACTTCACTCACATCTCATCTCAGTGTGACAAGGGAGACGTGATCGAGCACCTTGGCTCATTTTCTGCTTCCTGCAAAATTCAGAGCTGGGGCAAGACCTCTTCCCCCGCTGCGGAGTGTGACAGTCCCAGTTATGCCGAGCTGGGGACAGCAGAGGCCAAAACCAAACAAGGAGGGGCGTTTGATGGGAATGCCTCTCACTCTCTCTCTTTACAAACAGGTGCCGAATTTACTTTGTCCTAAGACTTAATTGCAGGGCTGGTGAAAAGATGACTCACTGTAAAAAAAAAAAAAAAAGAAGAAGAATGCTTTTCGGTTTATGGTTCTGAATGTTTTTCCTTCATCAGCATCGTCAGGAAACGGAAGGACAAGGCTCCTGACAAACAGGAAGCGGGAGCAGAGCGCCTTGCTCTGTTTGGATGCTCGGGTCGGATGCTCGGGTCGGGTTCGCAGACGGAGCGGGGCGGAGTCAGCGGCTCTGCAGGAGCGAGGGAGAGGAGCTCGAAGCTTCTGGTCTCCCCTGGTCTCCCTGGGTGTTGGGAGAGGAAAGGAGAATGGTGTGAAGTGGGTCCCCCGGAGCCACATGCCCATGTCACGCGGAGCATGCGCAGCACCCGCAAGCTCAGACAGCGAGTTCTTGGAGGGAGGGGTCTCATTTCAAGACCGGCAGACACCCCGAAGGCCGAGATGGCCTGGAGTCAGGGAGGACCTCGAAACTCTCCCTAAATGCCTAGGTTTGAATGCCAGTTCTGTGTGATTCTCGATTTTTCACCCAAAACTCTGGGAAAATTCCCCATGCCATGAAATTTCAGTGGTAGCCGACACGGTAACCCCACTCTGCGCGGACCGCCGAATTACATCATGACCCCACGGCTCTCTCCCGACGCCCTCGCCCACCGTGCTCCTCATCCATCCATTCGTTCCTTCTTTTCTCCCGTCTTTTTACTTTCTCCTTCTGTCCCATTTCTTCGGTAGTAAGACGTCTCGTCTGTCCCGAGTAGTAAAAGATCGCGTTGGGGAAGAACAGGCCCCGCCCGGAACCGCACGGGCAGCGGCGACTTCGGAGGTGACGTCCCCCCAGCCCTCCCGCGTCGCGTGCGGAAGCCGAGCTCGGAGGCGCGGTGGCCGCGGAGGCTTCTTGCTGTTGCTGCTGTTTGTTTGATTTTGTACCGCGATGTGAGCCACTGAAACAGTCTCTGCTGTTTTTAACAGCTCATTCTTCCACCACGATTTTTCGCAGAAATATTTCCTCTAAGAACATCTGCTACTGTCTGGAACATGTCCTCCCCACATCCCACCCCACCCCAGTACTTGACTTTGCACTTCCTATAGCTGACAGATAAGCGTCTCACAGATTCTGTGACACAGCTCGATCTTCCTGAACAAATATCAGATATGCTTATGGCTGGAATCACGTCAATCTGGATACGAAATGTGCCAGCCGTCCTCCTTGCCAACAGACTTCTTAATTACGCTGCCTTAATGATGCTGATGTTGCAAGAAATACTGTTTATCGTGGCTTTAGAAATAAAAACGATATCACTAGGTGACTTCTGTGGCTTTTCCTTGTTAGGCTGTCTTGTGCAAATTCGAGAGATTAATTGCGAGCATTGTGAACCCTGCTAGACCCAATGTCCTATGTCATTTCCCTACCATCTCCCGGTCCCCCTACCTCCGAACTCAGCTCTGGGAGCCTCCACTGCGCATGTCCCTCCGACTGAGTAAGGTTCCTGTGTTAAACTAGGAGTATGGAGATGTATTTGAGAAGTTTCATTTCAAGCATTCAGAGTGTGGCAAAGGTGTTTTCAGTGTTTCTCTCTCGAAACCTCTGTATTTCCTCTGTTTAAAACCTCTACAGCTAGCATATAAACATGGCTGTATCTGAGACTTACATTTATATTTGCGGACTTGGTGATCGTATCATCCTTTTGAAAAGCAATATGACTCTCTCTCTCTCTCTATTTGTTTTTTTCCTCTCTAAAAAAGGCTCAATTTGAGATCTGATAATCTTGTTCCAAAAAATGAATTCTAAAGAAAAGTTTCAACCAAAAAATTACTATATGCACAAAAACATTCCTGGGGAGTTTTTTTGGTATTTTTTGTTTTGGGGTTTTTTTTTTGATAACAATAAAAAATAATATCATCTAAATATTGCTGTGTACAATTGCTGCCACAAGGAACACCCAGATCATGGCTCTTACCAATATCCCACTTTGTTTCGTGTGTGACACACCCTTTGCCACCACGAATGAAGCGATGGTGTTTTCCCCTGGGAATCGGACCAGTCATTGGGCGCAGGGTTATCGTGCGATGATTAATCAATGACCAACCACATTCACATTATTTACCATTATGCACTTTGACTCCCAGCAGATCTGGAAGTCCATGCCCATCACCCATTCGTCCCCGCTGGGGACAGGACATGAGGTCTTTTGCTCTGCACCGAGGGTGTGGTCCATCTCTGCTCCTGGCTGCTTGGGGCCTGCATGCTCCAGCTCATAATGAACACACAAGCCTGGCACAGTTGGTCTCTGTTGTAAGTGCAACTGGTCTCAGAGGAGAGCGAGCACATGGCTTCCTGGGCTGGCCTCGCATGGAGCAGATCCATCACCCACAGAGACAGAAGAAAAGCAAACACAACCTTTCAAACACAACCCAGGCAAGCCGCAGCCTTCTCTCTCTCCGCCCCCTGCCCCCGTTTACTGCCCCCTTCCTCGCTTTCTCTAAGGGGTGTCAGATATGAGGGTAAAAAGTTGGGAGGTGGGGGAGACCAAAGTTTCCAACAGTGGCCAACATCCCTTCTTCCTATATATCCAGTGGATTGAGGGAATGCTGTGAAATCACGAAAGCAATAGAATAATGGCCCAGTAAGTGAAATACTATGCGACTCTGAAAAGTGATAATTCCATAGACGCTAACAACATAGGAACGGTTTTGATATAACATTAACATCAGGTGATAAAAGCAGAATGCAGAGTTGAGCGTGCACTGTGTTTGCTGCTATCAAAAAATAAAAGATAGTGCATTTTTTGGTGATATTATGATTTTTTATTTTCTCATGATGGGATTCAGGACGCGCTACCCCAAAATATGGCTCCTTGGCATATTGATATTTGAAACAGAAGGAATTTGAGAAACCACAGGCACGAGAAAGACTCTACGACCTTACCCTGAAGAGGATTATGGGACCTTCCTGAGAGATGGCCCGTAACCCCGGATGGAAGGCGTCCGCTTACCCCAGGCCGAGGGACCCCGAGGCTCCACACAAACTGGCCTCTCTCATGCCCCGCTTGGCCTCCCCTGGCCCATTCCCTCCACCCCAACGCATCTGCCCACTGTTCACCAACCCGAGCCTGAAACCCCTCAGTCTAACTGCTTCTTCGGGTCGCTTCCTTGTGAAGGCCCCCATATCACACATCGCTTATGTTAAACATATACGCATGATTTTCTCCTGTTTATCCATCTTCATCAGTTTAATTTTTAAACCCACCCAGGGACCCTAAGAGGGTTGGGGAAAACATTTTCCTCCCCTACACTGTAAATCAATAAATCTATAAATCAAAGAAAACACCTTGACACCCTCTGACTCCAGACGGGAGAAAGTCATACCGTGCTTAAGAATAACTCCAGCACAATAACCAGACGCAGTGTGTAGACCTCCTGGGGAAACTGATTTGAGCAAACCGGCAATAAGAAAGACTTTCGACAAGACTGGGGACATTCGATTATGGACTGGGTGTAAGTCGATATTAAAAATGACGGTTAATTTTTAAAGGGTGATAAAAGCATGGTGGTTATGCAAAAAAGAAAAAAGAAAAAAGTCACCTGTTAAAGATCCATTTACATAGAAACCATGATGTTTGAGATTTGCTTTAAAAGTTTATAAAAATGTGGATTCGAGCATCATGAGACAAAATCAGAAAAATTAAGACAAAATTAAGAAAAATGATGAGTGTTGAACTTAAAGCTAGTAAATGAGCACATGGAAGTTTATTATACTTTTCAACTTTGGGGTATGTTTAAAACGTACATAATAAAAAGGGGGAAAAAAGCAATAACTCCAGCTGGCTAAAGTTATGGATATGAAAATAAGTCAACATCAGAATAATCTTGGGGTTCAAAGCGTTAAATCTGAAAATTCAAAATTCTGTTGATACTGAAAAATGAGATTTACTGAATTTTCTCCTCTGTTAGCATTATCGTTCGTGCTTTTGATTCATATGTTTCAATGCTAGGGACATGTTTTCGTGTTTGTACTGGGACATATTAAACCTTATTTTTTACTATCTTTAATTTCTTTTTATAAATCAACTTGTTTTTCACTTGTTGCTTTTTAACTGTTTGATCAATACATAAAGCTAAATAATCTAAATACGACTTCGTTCTTGATGGTATAAGAAATAATCATAACGTAAAATGGGAGAATTGAGGATTTAAAAATTCGGAGATTATTCCTGGAAACAGAGAATAGATTGGCAGGTACCAGGGGCAGAACGATGGGCAGAGGTCAAAGGGGACAAACTTCCAGTTATAAGACGAATGAGTTCTGGGGATGTAATGTACAGCATGGCAACTATAGTTACATACCAACATCATATTGTATACAAAGTTGCTGAGAGTAAATCTTAAAATTTCTTATCACACTCAAACACAACATAGTATCTATGTGAGGTGCTAACTACCCTTATTGAGCTAATCATTTTGTAACATATATGGGTATCATATTACGTTGTACACTTTTAACTTACACAATATTCTATGTCGACTGTTTCTTAATAAACCTGGGGAAAAAATTTAGAGATTATGCAAAACGAACAGAGAAAGCTGATGTTTCAAGATAACTTTGAGAAAGTAGCTTAGAGAAAGGCATCACTATATTTGTTTCAGAGTTTCCTGGTAACCAAGGCCAGAAGAAAAACAGATTTTACTCAATAGTTGAAAACGAAATCAGACAACTTCATCTCTGTTTGAAATGAAACTACGCTTATGACGAAATACAGTATATCTCTAAAGATTATTCTTGGATATTGAGTAATACTAAAAGACATTTTCAGTTGTTGTTTTATATAAGACATGGAGATAAATGGAAGCTTCCTGAATTAATTTTCTAGGAAGTTTGAAAATACATTGTTAATTTTAAATCGGTAGCATCGATTCTGTGGAAGGTTAAGAAAATGTGCTGCAGGCATTTCGTTTTCTGAAGATCTAACTCACATCTAGAAGAATCGACAAGCCCGTGTCGTTAGCTAGGCTATCCCATCATGCAGAGCTTTGGAGAGACCTGGGCAGTGGCCGGAGAGGCAGGACTGCCTTCTCTCCCGCTCACTGTCAGGTTTGATTTCTCAGTTTGGTTGACCGTGGAAGCCATCTTCCTCTCCTGCTTTTTATTTCTAAATGTAGTGTGCTTTATTGCGGGACTGCGGTATGGCTGAAATGAGAGACATAAGCTCTATATGACAAACATTGACAGCACCACGATTCACGTTCTGTCGTTTAGAGCCAAACTTGCAGACTCCACATTAACAAGGGGCTCACAGCAGGTGCCTGATTGCCTGATTCATCCTCTCCTAGCCTCCCACTAAAAGCTCCAGGAAGGCACATGCAAAATTGCAAACTTGCAAGTGCACCAGAAGCTAAGAATATCAATTAAAGCTTGGCCCCGGTCTCGAAGGGATTTTTGCCAATGGCGGTGCAGATGAGGACAAATGGAGGCACTCTGATTAGCAAATGCGCCATGTGGCTTCTGAAACGGAGCTCCGAGGTCAGAAGAGAGAGGGCCGGGCTGCCCAGAGGTGCCAGCAGGTCCCAGCAGTGAGCTCCAGGCAAGACAGGAGTTGCATCCCGAGGTGAAGACCACTTTCTTCACCCAACTACCTGCAAATTTGTTTCATCTAAACAGTATCTGGAAATACTCTTCTCCTCCAGGTAGGAAGGGCCTAGTTAAACACCTACCAACACCGGACGTGTGGCTAATGGCCCTGCCTCCTGCTAAGGCTCTGAGAAGGGAATCCTTTCTACGCTTCCTAAGCTCAGCTCTAGTGGGCTTCCAGAGCCTGGTTCTATTTGCGCTCGTGGGATTATCATTTTAGTGGATAGGAAGTTGCTAAAGAGACATTGAGTTTTGGGCAGATGGTGAAGTATCTCACGACTGAGAGGAAATATTAGTAAAGTTAAAAATAGGATATGATATCTTCCAAATTATAGCAAGAATTTAAAAAGACAGTCCATAAAGCAAAGATAGAAAAGAAAGAAAAATCAAAGGTTTATAAAAAACAGAAATGCATGAAAATAAGCTGGCAAAAGTAAGAGCAAACATACTTTTTGAGACAATTAACAAAAGCGTTCAAGTCTCCTTTTCAGACTCTAAGACTGGATCAAAAGAAAATTTGTGTATTGTTGATATGAGATTGTCCTAAAACTAAAGGACAGAAGAGCTTTCTTTTTAAGGAGAAAAAACAAAACAAAACATTAGGCATGCACAAATCAAATAGAGCAGAATTTTTAAAAATGATATCAGACAAAATAATATGCAAGGAAAATCATGAAATAGAAAAGATTATTTCAGATTATTGAAATAATCAATGATATAATTATGAGGAAACTACAATAATTATGAATCTTCATGTGCCAAATAAAATAGCAGTGATATATTTAAAGCAAAGATTGTTAAAAATCTGAGAAGAAATTCACTATATATATATATATATATATATATATATATATATATATATATATATTGTATATACATATTAAAAAAATGTAGCAGGAGATTTTAACGAACCACATAAGATTTCCTTTGAAAGTCAAGGAATGGATAGAAAATTTTAAGAAACATAAAAAATTTGTACAATAAAATAATCATGGTCGATTAAGAGATAGTGATTACAATATAGAGAGTCAAAACAAAACAGACCTTCTTTTCAAACATCTATAGCATATTTATAAAATGGCTATAAAGAGTGCAAAGGAAAACCTTGAATTACAAAAAATGGTTATACCATATGAACTTTACAATTAAACGAGAAATTATAACTAAAATTTAAGCAAAAGAAACCAAAATAATTAGAAAATGTTGAACATTTATAAACAACTCAGAGTAGGAAGAGGAGTTTAATTCCTTGCAAGCGCTGGGAGCTCTAACTTTTGTCAGTGATTTTGAGGCACTGTGACCATTCATTGCCATTACAAATAGGTTGTGACATTCGTGAAAATTGGGTTTTCAGAGCCTCTGAAGTAGCTCCGGGAAACACTGAAACAGTAATCTAAGGGCGAAAAAAGATGACAGAACAGCATAGAGCACGTGCTCCTAATTTTTTAGCTACAAATTTAAAAAAATAAATAAATAAGAAAGAACGCGAACCAGTTGCAAAATTACAGGCAATTTAAATTTGTTGTCATAATTCGGTGACACAGGGTGTCTCTACTGTCTGGTCTTGAGACTCTGGTCTCAGACCAGAAGCAGTTCTCTGCTTCTTGGGGCCTAGGCCGACACAGGAAGTGGCTGGTACACCTTTATGGAGTAAATGACCATGAACATGTTCACCTATTTGCACAGACACATGTCTTTGGGGACTCACAGGACACTGGCGATGAGTTCACACTTGGGAGAGAAAGATTGGAAGGTTGCTTAGATGCCCATCAAAGACTCACCTTTATTTTATGCTGTTCAGTTTTCAGAGACTTTTTAGAACATACGTTTGTTTCCTTTTCAAATACGTAAATCAAAATATCACATAAAAAGAGAATGGCATCACATTCTGGCCCCGAGCTTACCACTAAAATGCGGGGACACTCAACAACAGTGTTTGGTGCGAGGGCTCGGGCCTGGTGAGGGTCTCAGTGTGAACCGGGGCCATGTACAAGCAGCTTGTCTCTCACGCTCAGGGTGTCAGCCAGGTCAGCCTGTGGGAACGGTAGGGTGGGAAGATGTCGATAATGGACATTTTAATAAAAGCGCTGTTATCATTATGGAAAAAGAAGAGAGACTCCTGAAACCAGACTTCCTTACACTGGTTTTACCGTTTGGTGCTTTGTTTGGTGCATCATAAAGAACATTCTAGGACAAAAGGGTCGCATCAGGCTTGGGGCTTACCCCAAAGACAGAAATTTCAGGGATTTCAAGCGCTCCTTGGGAGAGGCAGCTTGTCTGGTGTCCCTAAGTGATGGAGTTGTCACCTGCCCCTCCCCCACAGGAGGCTGGGTCCTCGGGCAGATCTGGGGCCCTGGCACTAATGCCCACAGCCTCAAACCAGGCCCGGCCGGCACCGGCAGGAAGCAGGCCCCTTGGGTGCACCTGAAGCAGCAGCCTCCAGGCTCTGCGGCCCCAGTCACCACTCACAGTGTAGGACCTGGAAGGGAGGGGAGCCTCCAGGTGTCCCCTTGAAAGAGTTGGGCAGGGAGACTTCTAGACTGAGGGAATAGAATTCCCAGAATAGTGGATGTCGGCAGAGCCCTAGGAAAATGGCTTATGACTTTTACCTTGACCTTGCTTTTCCCCGTGGTCACATGGCCAGGAAAACATGGATCACACCCAAATCACCCATTAGTCATATTTCTAGGAAATAATCCCTCTATGAGACAAAGTGTCCACAGAGCGCTAGGAACTCTGCTCATGACTGTTAGCAGACAACTGGACAGCTTTCTGCCCAGTGGAAACAAATTAGCCTCCTCAGTGGAGTCTGTGCCTTTGATTATCCTGAGACCCTGGCACGTCCACGTACTGATGCAGTGATGTCTTCAAGGAACGTCAGCCAAATGAGGGCGAGAGGAGAGATAACAAGGTTGCAATGCAACGTTCCTCGGAGGGTTTGCAGGCGCCAAACTGGGGCGTTGGTAGAAGAGCTGGCTGGAGAGGACCCAGTCTGCCGCTCGAAGGACAAATCCGAGTCATCCAGACAGATGGGGAGGAGCAAGGCGGTCCAGAAAAAACGAGCAACGCACTGTGCAAACAGACGCTCCTGGGGAGACCCGGGCATCGGGACAATTCCGTTTAACACCCTTTGGAGTGTGTTGCTAGTTTGGGTGGTTTCCTTAAGGATGAAGATAATGCCACCTTCGTCCTGGCCTCTGAAGACCAGTGCAGGCTGAGAGGTGTATCTGAGTTGGGACATGAGTTTATAGGACAATTTCTCCCCGACCTTGGCAGCTGGCTGCCTGCCCCTCTGCGAGGAACGCAGTCTGGGTATCCCAGGCCCCCTCCCCCTAAGGGGGCGTGAGCTGCCCGTGTTGCTAGAACTGCCTGGGGCTGCGTGTGCACACACGGCGTGTCCCCTGAGGTTTGGTGTCCGGGCGCCTGGTGTGACTGCACACACAAGCCCCAGGCTCTACAATCAGCTGTATCAGTACCAGGTGTGATTTCCTGGGCTCCCCGCACCCCGCCATTAGATGTCCCCTTTCTGAGGCTGCTCAGGATACAGGCCCATGTGCCCCTCTCTAGCCGAGCGAGTGGGGCCCTCATTGTGGAAACCCCCTTACCGGGGGCATTAACTGGATGCTCTTTGTCCGATGCCCTCATTTCTAGGTGAGGAAGTTGAGGCATGGTGACTTGCTCAGGGTCACACGCCCCATGGCATCAAGGTCATGTGACGGGGCCTGCAGCATGGGTGTGCCACCTGTGCAGTCACCGGGAACCCATGCTCAGAGGGGCCCCATGCTTACTTTTAACGATCTGTTGTTGTGTGTGTTACATGCCATCGAGTCGGCTCCGACTCCTAGTGCCCCCGTGGATGAGTGACGTCCATCACGTGCTGTCCTCAGCAGCCCTGCTCAGCTCCTGGACACTCACGCCCACAGCTTCTGTCATGGAGCCGATCCATCCCGTATCTGCTCTTCCTCTTTTCCTTCTGCCTTCTATTTTTCTTTTTCTTTATTATTTATTATTATTTATGCCTACAGCACCCGGTCTTCCCAGGTGGTCTCCCATCCAAGTACTGACCAGGCCCGACCCTGCTGAGCTTCCGTGATCAGACATCGGGCTCGTTCAGGGTGGCGTGGCCGTAGACCACGGACCGTGGCTCCACTGGGGCGCGAACCCTGGGGTACAGGCGGAGGCTCAGAGTGAACGAGGACAAATTGGCATCCAAGTCAAGACAGGAAAAGAAGTTGGGAAGACTCAGAGAGATTTGAGAAAAATATGTAGGGTAAAGGGATCCCATAAACGTAGAGAGAGCTGGAACTGAGAGACGCCGCGAGACTAAGAAGGGGTTCGGATTCTCTGCCCCAGTCTGTCCCACGTCTTCCTCGTGGAGACGGCACGCGTCTCTTTTTAAGGAGACAGTGATGACGAGAAGCAGAATGTTTCTTTCCTCCCCGGTGATAGTGCTTCTTAACTGCTGTCACTCATCTGCCACCTAGTAGAGGAAAAAGGGTGTCCGAAGTAGATTATGTTTTGCCACGAAGGGTAGATTTCTCAATAACTTCATCTGCATAACCCCCCATATCCATAAGATGCCCATTTCCTACGGCGTCTTAGATCTCACACTCATTCTTGTCGAATTACTCCACTGAGAGTGAACCTTATGTCTCACCACACTGGACTCCCCTCACCCCATCAGCCAAGACCCCTAAGCTTCAGGGTAATCCAGAGAAGCAAAAGGCAGGCTGGTTCACAGAGATTCGGGTGTGGGGGGCGGGGTATGTGCACGGTCTCCTGGCACCGCTCACAGTCTGGGACCCAAGGTGGGTTCTGGTCCAAGAAGCAGGATTATCAGCTGCAGTTTACAAACCAGACTTTTATAACGCCGGCCTCTCATTTGACACTCAATCGGTTTAACCATTTGGGGAATAAATCAATGAGAAAAAAATAATGGTTAAAAAAGTCCGACCACTAGTTTCAGAATACAACTTCCAGAAAAAAAAATTGTCCAGGTTCTTAAATAATTCGTGTTCTGGGAGGTCCTTTGGAAGGTCTCAAATTTTCTCAATGTTACACAGCAGAAGAAGTCCACTCTCAACAGGGGAGCAAAGCTCTGAAGGCGAAGATGCAGGTGGACAGGCCAGGCTCTCGTCCCATGGGCATCAGAGAGACGGTGGGACAGTCAGTTACCCAGCTGCCCGGCCAATGAACTATTTCTTCTTGAGGAGACAGCACCAGGTCCCTTGTTAAGACTCAAAGGCAAATGAAAAATGGTGCCTGGTGTCTATTTTTTCCTTTTCCAATTCTGTTTCAATATTAGAATATTCTATTGCAATTATGTTTCATTAACACCATCTCTGTGGTGGGCTACTGAATCCCAGCGCTATATTTCATCCTCACGAAAGTGTCTATTTTTTGAAGACGCGGGAGTTTCCAAAGCAGCTTATTGATGTGTGCAATTTCTAGTCTTTCCTCTCAAATCACCAGGAAGCCAGGCCTGTGAGCAGGGCACCAGAGCTTCCTGACTGTCCCTCAAGAAATGTCCCTGAGGCCCCGCCCATCCTGCGAATAGCCCACCGATTGTTCAGCATCCCAGGGCTTGTGTGGGCATCTCGGCAGCATCTGATTCACGCTGTCAACCTATCAGACCCATGACAGCTGTCTGCTGCCTAGACGGCACTCGGATAAAGAAAGGGCAGGAAGGCGGGGTGATCCTGGGGTGCGTGTGCTGGGACCCGGGGTGCAGTGACTGCGCCTGGCTCCACCTGCCCCGTGCAATGTCCTCACGTGAGAAATGTCCGCAGAGCCACTCTGTGGTGGGCGGGAGGACGGGAGCCCTTGCCCTGGCCTTCAGCAGCACACGACAGCGGCGTGGGAACCCCAGAGCTAAGCAGGACAGGACCCGCCACTCTTCGGGGGCGGGCACGGTCACCCACTCTGCGTTTTCATGGAAAGACGAGGAAAGGAGCTGTGAGAAGAAAAGCAAGTTGAGCGAAGCTGTACAGCCAGGACGTGTCACCCGCAGTGTGACACCTGCGCCCGAGGCTTCCACACTCCACAGCTCTAGTCCGCAGATCACATTCCTGCATCGGGAGCCGGCGCTTTCTACATCTGCATCACTGTCTCCCCACTCGAGGCTTCTATTGCCCAGACCCAGGCGACTGGAGCGGGGCGGGCTGCATCCCTGCCAGCTGAGAGTCAGCTTTCTAAGGTCTGCTTAGCTTATGTCAGTAACCACTGAACTCGCCCACTCTCTAGTTCTTCAGTGCTGCTCAAGCTCGCGCATTGGGGTGCCCGTCTGTTTCCCCCTCCCCGCCCCCGCCCCAAAGTAACTGGGTGTCGTTCTGGAGACAACAAAATGAGACAGACATAGTCGATCTACCATCTCAGCCGAGAACTCCCTTTCATTATTCTTTTCGATTGTGCTCGACGATTCAGGCGGCAGGTCTTGGCCAGAGGTCTTCGGCCTGGGGCCAGGTACCCTTGGACATGAGCTGAGTTTCCCATGGAGACCAAGTGCAAGCAGTTGAAGGAGTCATTTTCAGAGTTTCAGTGTCCTAAACAGAACTCTTTGGGGAATGCGCCTGTGATGGCAGGGAGGTTCCCCTTTACCACAACCCCCTTCACCCACTTCATAAAGGAACAGTCTCTTCCCTGCCTACAGGGCTCTGCATGAAAGGACGTTTCTTTATTGGAATTGGTCTTGAAAATGTGGATGGCTCGAGTGACTGACAACAAATCATTTTACAAGCCAGGTGATGGTTTCTAAATGTTTGCTTTCAAAACAATCACCAGTTGATTGATCATTAAAGTTATTTCGTTCTTGGTGAAAGAACACTACATGATTTTAGCACGTAACTCAGAAAGTTGAAAGCATTGATTGGCACTACTGATTAAAAAAAAAAACACTTCTGTGTACGAGGGCAACATTCTAAGTTCTGATAGCTATGAAAATGAAAAATAGGAATAGTTTTCATACTGAATTCCAACTTATTCTGGCAGTAGAATACTCGGGCACACCAACTAATTGAAAATTGAAATAACTCCATCCATCTCACAAACAGATGAAATTCTGATAACATTCCCTCTTCATGTTTAATATTTATCCGCCAAAATGTGGACTCTATTTGTGTTTTGATCGATTCTCTGCTGCTAATGGTTGTAATGATAATGTGATCCAGAGGAAACTTTTAGCATCTAGATGCTTATGGTCACAGGATATTAAAAACATATTTCGGTTCCCGTTCATGGGCACATTTGTTTTGGATCCAGAGACGTACAGTCAATAAAATATTTTGAAGCATAAAATATTTTATGTCCGATGGAGTTCTGTGGGATTGGAAACATGAGTTCAAAGAGAGAAGGAAAGATGTAAAATTTCCAATTGCTAGGAAGAGCTTTTGTTGCTGGTTTTGATTTAATGGATGATAGTGTATATTAATTCAGTACGATGTTTAGAGTCTATCAGATAATTTAAAAGAGTGATGTTACCATTTTATTTTTAAGTGCCAATAGCTAAAATTCACTGCAACTCTTTAAACTTACAGGAAAAAAATTAATAGCTTAAAAATGTGCAAGGGATGCATCAGTCTATAAAATTCATTTGTTGCTGAGTGCTACTGCTCTAGTCGTTAGTACTGGAGTGGGAATTTAGTCAGGGGCTGGTGGCTGGGAAGTTCCTAAGGGCCAAGCTTAGACCCACCCGTCGATGTGTTGGAAACAGTTCTATCTAAACTCTCTCTACAGTTCAAGTGTGAACGTGGAAGGGCGTGGCTCTTGGGACCCATCATCATCATCTAATCAGGCTCAGGCGACCCCTTGGTTTGTAAGACAACTGAGACAAGACGTCTGGTTGTATCACAGGAGTCTCCAGGCCACCATCCCTCGTCCCTGATTAGGAGTGCTACTCTCTGGGGTTACCCAGAGCGCTTTTTCTGTGTCCCTCAGTTGACTGTTTGACAGCAGGTCTCCTGGGTCTTGAGGCAGGGAGAGCTTTTATTTCTTCAAACTTTTTCATACTGGAAGTGGTAGCTAACGCAATAAGACAAGAAAAGGAAATAAAATGTATACTGATTAGGAAGGAAAAAATAAAATCGTCATCGTTTGAAAATACCATGTTTGTCTATGTAGAAAACCTAAAAGAATCAAAAAGAACAACAACAAAAAAAACCCGCCTGAAACTAATAAGTAATTGTAGCAAGTTTGCAGGATACAAGGTAAATATACAAAAGTCAATCACTTTTGTATATAACAACAAACAAGTGGACTTTAAAATTAAAAGCACAATACCATTTACATCAGCATTCGAAAAAGGAAATAGGTATGTTAGGTCTGAATCTAACAAAAATATGAGGGAAATTACAAAACTAATGAAAGAAATCAAAAAAAGAACTAAATAACTGGAAAGATATTTCATGTCCATAGGGAGGAAGGCTCAATATTGTCAAGGTGTCAGTTCTCCCCAGCTTGATCTATAGATTCAACCCAGTTTCAAAAAAAATCCAAGCAAGTTATTTTGTTGATTTCAGCAAACGATTTTGAAGTTTATATGGAGAGGCAAAAGACCCACGAACGGCCAACGCAACATAGAAAGAGAAGAAAGTCGGAAGATCGACAGTACTCAACTCTTACAAAGCGACGGGAATCAAGACAGGGTGGTGTTGGTGAAAGAACAGACATATATAACAACAGAACAAAACAGAGAGTTCAGAAACAGACTCACATTAACGTTGTCAACTGATCTTTGGCAAATGTGCAGAGGCAATACAGTGGAAAAAAGATAGTCTTTTTAACAAATGGTGCTGAAAAAATTGGATATTCGCCTACAAACAAATGAATCTAGCCATAGAACTTATACTCTTCATAACAATTACTAAAAATGGGTTGTGGATCTAAAGGTAAAATGCAAAGCTATAAAATTCCTAAAAGACAACACAGGAGAAAATCTAGATGACTTTCGGTATGGCCATGACTTTTAACTACCATATCAAAGGCATAGTTCATGAAAAGAATAAGTAATAAACTGAACTTCATTAAAATTAAAAACTTCTGCTCTGCAAGGACACTGTCAAGAGAATGAAAAGATGACAAGCCACAGACTGGGAGAAAATATTTGCAAAAGAGATACTTGATAAGAAATACACAAAATATATATATACAAAAAACTCTTAAAACTCAGCAATAAGAAAGTGAGTAACCCAGTTTAAAAAATGGGCAAGAGACCTTACTGGACACCTGACCGAAGAAGGTACGTAGGTCATAGATAAGCGTCTAAAAAGATATTTCAGACCAAACGTCATCAGGGAAATGTGAGTTAAAACAGTGAGGCACCACACTCCTGTTATAATGGCGCCAGTCCAGAACACCGACGACATAAAGTACTGGTGAGGAAGTGACACTCAAGAACTCACAGACGCTGCTCGTGGGGACACAAAATGGTACAGCCACTTTGCAAGACAGTCTGGCAGTTTCTTAGAAAACGAAATATACTCTTACCATGCAATCAGGCAACTGTGCTCCTTGGTGTTTACTCGGAATTGAAAATTATGTCCACAAAAACCTACTCATGGATGTTTGTAGCAGCTTATTCATAATTGCCAAAACTTAGAAGCAACCAAGATGTCCTTTAGTAGGTGGATGAATACGTGGTGATACATCCAGACAGTGGACTATTACTTGGTGCTAAAAAGAAATATGCTATTAAGTCATGAAAACATGAGGAGGAAACTTACATGCAAATCACTAAGTGAAAGAGGCCAATCTGGTAAGGCTACAAACTGTACGATTTCAGCTGTATTACATTCTGGAAAAGGCAAAACTATCCATTTGTCCAAACCCATGGAATGTACAACACCAAGAATAAACTCTAATATAAACTACGGACTTTGGGTAATAATGATGTGTTAATGTAGGTTCGCCAACTGTCACGAATGTACCACATTGGTTGGGGATACGGAAAAAGGAGAAGGCTATGGGTATGTGGGGGCAGGGATACCGTCTGCACTTCCTGCTCAATACTGCTCTAAACAACAAAGTCTGTTTAAAAGGGGAAAATTTTTTTACCTGCTTTTCACTTCTAGGCATCCATAACCAGTATCGATTTGGCGTTAAAGAAACACGGATTTGGAGTCTCGGTTTGCCCTGATTTGGGGAAGTTAATCTCTCTGAGTCAGTTTTCTCTTCTATAAAATTGATTAAATACATAACACTAAATTTCAGGATTATTCTGAGTTCTACATGAGCTAGTGTGAATAAGCGATATCTGTATGAAGAAAATCTTTTGAGAGGCAAGTGTCCCCAAACTTGACTTCCCTCCTTTCTCCTGGAACTCAAAATCCAACTCTCTTGTTATTGTTTGGTTTGTTTCTATTTTAATTTGTCTTAGGTGAATAAATACTCATTATCATAACCCTTGCTCATAATACAATATCATTGATCTATGATCTCTCCTATTTTATTCGTTTGCATGGACATCCGAATGAACAGACATGAACTTACCACCAATCCAAAAGCTAGATCATCAGTTGTAAATTACACCTAGCAATGGGTTCCACCTATAGTCCATCCTTCCCCAAAGCTGAGCTGCCATCCTGAACTTCATCTCGATCACACCTTTCCTTTGTGACCCTAGGTAGCGTGCGACTCCAGTGGATGAACTTCTCATCTACATCCTGCCCACAGAGCCCGCTTTTACAAACCCTTCTGAGTGGATAATGGATTGTGTGACACACGCCAGCACCACTGTCAGGATCAAACAGCAACTTCTGATCGAAGCATCGGTCTCTCTTGGGAATTAAGAATCGGTACCTCGAGGCTCCGTGTAATCTCTTGCAGGGCATCTGAACTGGGAGGTCATGAAATGCTGTGCCCAGAGAGACTATGCTTCTGCCATGAGCAAGTGTGACAGAATGAGCTAATCAGAAACGAGGTGTGAACACAGCGGAAATCAAGGAAGAGGAAGCAGGTGGCTCCCTAGACAGAGCTGAGAGAGTGACCTCCTGGTCTCTGATGGCTTTCTAAACCTCGATTCCAAGACCTCTCAGGGTGGGGTTGCCTTCCCTGCCTTTGGCTCTGGAGGTGCTCCTGCCCTTTGCTTAGCTGCACTGGGTGGGTTGCTCTACCTGGCAGCCATACTTACATCTTATATGAAAGCATCGACTTGCCAATAAATCTATACTCGTCTGACCTAAGATGCAGAGACAGTGGCAGTGTGGAGTGGAAGAGCTAGACAGCTGGCCTGTCCTCTGGCCATTCACAAACTCTTCTGTTCCCAGGATTTACTTATCCTGTCTTCGATTATGATTGCCCAAAATAGAAGAAGAGATTTGGGCTCATTACCACTAAAACATGAAAATAATGATCACATTCAGCTAGAAGGACTTTGTGCAACAAAGACAACATATATGTCAACCCAGGCCGAACAGTCCTAGTGACACTACCGGCCACCAGAGCGCTATACCAGGAGCCCCAGATGTAATTTCTTTTCTTGTACTTCTGACACGTGACCTTCCAGCTACAACCAGCAAAATCAGCTATATAATTTGCAAGGCCTAATGGTAAGTGAAAATGCAGAGCCTCTTGTTCAAAAGTTATTAAGCATTTTAAGACAATGACAGCAGAGCCAAATGCGAGACCTGCACGGGGACCTGTGGGACTGCACTAGAGACACACCCATAAAGCTGGCCATGACAACCAGAGGAGTGTAGGGTGCTGTACTGGTCAGGAGACGCATCAGTCCTCGTCCTCTGAAAAGAAAGTCTTTATAAGTCCTAGAATAAAGTTGCCATTCGACATGCGTTGCATAAGTAAATTGCCCATGGCATGAGCTAACGGCTAGTATGGGCATGTAATGTCATTTCTTCTTCAAATACCAAAATGAAGGAAGGAATGGTAAAGTCAGCTGTTATGGAGACTTGAGGCAGCATCAATAAACGAGCCAAGTCGAGGTCTTGGGAAAAGCATGAGAAAGAGTGACGCTTCACATCAAGGACACAAAAAGAACGGTCCTCATGGTCAAACTGAAACACCCACGAGGCTCAGGAGAGTCGCCTAGAATGATGAGTGCAAGTCACGAAATAATAGAAGGTATAAAATAGCATTGCTCCAACTGTGCTCTTCGGGCTTCCTGCATCTGATTGGTCCAGAGTGTTTAAAACATCTCTGGGCTCGCTTCAGAGCTATTGGATCAGAACCGTTACTGACAGAGCCCTGCAGTCCGCATTGTAAACAAGGCTTCCAGGTGATCCTCACACACAAGACTCGCTGGCATACGGGGCCGAGAGGCCCTGACCTCATGTTTCCTGAACACTGTTTTTCCCCAGTCGGTTAAGAAGATCATTTACTTGGCCAAGGCAAGGCCACGCCTTCCCCAGCGGGCACGTAGAAGAGAAATGCTGGACTGCATCGAGGGAGCTGGACGCGTGCTGAACCGACCTCCCAGAGGGTCTCGGCTGCCTCCGAGCTTCTCACCGGCAAAGCGTGAGAGTTCCTGTGGCTCCACATCCTCACCAGCATGTGACGCTGTTAGCACTCTGGGTTTTGCCCATTCTAATAGGTGTGCAGTGGTATATCATTGTTGTTTCAATTTGCATTTCTCTAATGACGTTTGATGTGAAGCATGCTTTTACGTTTATTTGCAATTATATATATATATATATAATTTTTTTTTTTTTTTTTTGGTGAGATGACTGTTAAGGTCTTTAGACCACTTTTAAATCAGGTCGTTTGTTTTCCTGTTGTTGAGTTTTAAGAATTCTTAGGGATAACAGTTCTTTATCAGGTATGACTTTCAGAGATTTTTTTTTAGTTATAATTTCAATTTTAGTTAGTTATCTTGGGATTTCGAGATAATTATATGGTATCGACATTGAGCAATTTCTCTTTTTTAAACTCTTTCCTCACATGTCTTACTGCATTGGCTCTGTTTCTAGAACAATGTTAAAAAGAGGTGGTGATAATGGGCATCC
This sequence comes from Pteropus medius, assembly GCF_902729225.1. Lineage (NCBI taxonomy): Eukaryota > Metazoa > Chordata > Mammalia > Chiroptera > Pteropodidae > Pteropus > Pteropus medius. The sequence goes on from NW_024342466.1 coordinate 355,844, forward strand.
TTCCCTGGTCTTGTCGTTCGTGGGTCTTCCTAGAGCGTTTTGGCTTTAAGTATAATGTTACTTATCGCTTTGAGATTGATGTTGAGTGTCCTTTAAAGAAAATAGTCTTTCTGTCTTACAGCAAAATATTATTTCACATTTAAGTCATACCGGTTGTTGAATTTCTGATGCATGCTAACATTACAATGTAAAGAAGATCAGCAAAATGAAGGCTTTTTTTTCTTATTTTTTTTGTTTGTTTGTTTGTTTTTGGCCTATATTCAAATTGGAACTAAACCTCTCATCTCCCGGAAAATGAGATCTGCATTCCTCTATGTCTCTTTAAATTTAAATTGACTCTGCAGTAATTCTACCTTCATTAAAGCTGTCTTCTCTCGATTTTATTTTTACTAAGTTCGTCATGCAATAATCCCTATTTATCATGTTACCTTAACCGAGACTCTGAGTTTTCTAAGTCATTGCCTATAAAAAAGAAAAGAAAAAGAAAGAGAAATGGAAAAGAAAAGGAACAAACGAAGAAAGTACAAGGCATTCTCTTTGGTGCCCACTCTTGACTTCCTTCTCGGGCCCTGGAACCCCCCAGGCTCTTGTTCTTGGGGGACTCTGGTAGTACGGTTCGTGCCCTGCTAAGGACTGGCTGCCTTCCTCTCCGGGGACCCATCACTCCTTGTGTCTCTGCATCTGACTTCTTGAGACTCAGTACAGTAGAATTGGGAAGTCAGAGAAGTCACCATGTTTATTTTCTTTTTCGATGAGACTTGCACTTATCGAAAAGGCTTTTTTTGTTTTTGTTTTTGTTTTTTTTTAATGGTAGTGCAATTTCTTGTAACTTGTACCACAAGTATGAGAGGAGCTGGTTTTTATTTTGATTCTTGAGGACACACAATAGCAGTTTTCTTTTCTACATTATGTGTGCTCTGGAGAGGCAATTATTTTGCAACTGGTAGGTATGGATTTTTTTAAACATTTAGTGTTTTATGTCAATAACTGCTTGCAGGCTTTCGGACAGCTATCTGTCATCCTGCTGCACAAACAGTAGCACCCGTGGGCTTTTTCACCTCTGGCTTCAGTGGGGGTGGCTGGAAAAGCCAGAGGGGACCCTGGAATCATGTGGCCCAGCATTCCCAAAATCTGTTCAGGAGGCATTAATTTTGAAAGACGATCTTTCCCAAAGGGGTCCGGTGGTCAAATCCACAGATTTGCAAAGAACCAGGAGAAGTCCTGCAATAAAGAAACGTATTTCACTTAGTTTAACCCAGAGTTTTCCAAACACTTTATCACATAACCCCCTTCTTGCCGACTAACAGCACAGGTCTGCGAAACACTTAGAGAAACACACCGCCCTCCCTCGCGTCTCACAGAGGAGCCTCGCCGTTCCATCAGCGAGTAGTGAGCCGGAAATTACAGTCACTGGAAGTCATTTATAACTGCGACTAGCTCATGGTGCGGTCCAAATGTAGACGTGACCTCACGATATCAGTGGAGACGTACGTACCTCTCTCCCGAGTGTGAGTTCAGCCGATCTCCACTTTTGGGTTCATAAACCATGACTCTTTCCAGCTCTTCTTTAATCTACACGTTCTTGTTGCCCATGGACACCTGCAGGGAGTGCGCCTTACCTGACTCCTCAGGTAAGCTTCTGGGACTGTTTGGCAGCTGTTTTTGTGGAACTTCTCCGGCGAGGCGTATTTCCATGCGGTGCACTGCAGGCTCATGGGGACTGCCGGTGCCCACTGGTCCAGAGGCCAGTGTCCTGAGTCATTCACCTGTGTGGACCAGCTCCATCTCCTCTTTCTTGAGGCCAATGCTACACGCCAGACCTCAGAGGGTCTCTGGCACAGTGCTTGGAGCTATTTTTCCAGGAAAGAGGAAGCTAGGGTTCAGGGCTTTTGGGGTTTTGTTTTGTTTTAATCCTCCTTTGTTCAGTCGACAAGGACAAGCATTTTCCAGAGAGCTCCAGGGGGTTAGGAGTCTAAAATCACACCTAGAAAGTTAACAGCTGCCTGTGGCCAGGCGACAGAGGTGCCCCAGGACCTGAATTTCTCAAATCGAATGTGTTGAGTCTTGTCAAGGATGCTGCGCATCAGCTCAGCAGGTTACAGTGCAGCTTCCTGTAGATCTACTGAACGAGAGCCATAGGGGCGAGTCCTGGAAACGGCCTTTTAAAAAATAATAGATAAAAAAATATAAATTAAAAAAAAAAAGTCCCCCAAGTGATTGTTTCGCTCATGAAAGCGTGAGATGGTTTGTTTCCAGAGGTATAAACCACCTTCTTCGTTACCAAGTCCGTGACGGTAAGTGTCAGATAATATCTCTTACTGTAAGTACAACACCAATTGTTTATTTCCTTCCCTTCCTCCCTTCGATAAGCTATCACTGTCCACTCACCGACTCCATCCGCCCCTCGACTGTTTAGGACTCTGTAATCTCCTCTTCTGTTCCCAGGAACAACCCCCCAGCTTTGAGGCCCAGGAGAGAACAAACCAAGGAACAATAAAAGGCCCCTTCAAGCTGCTTAAAATAAGCTGGACCAGAAGGACACGGAAGCCTCCCTTTACCCATGAACACATCCCCTGTGTCCTGCAAATCCCTGACTCTGCTCAAGGACAGACACCATTGCCTCCTGTTGCCCGATTTCGCTGGGGCGTGCCGATGCTCCCACAGGGCTGTGACACGTCCCGCAATGCAGCACGGTCATCAGTTTTTCACGGGACTGTATAAACAACAGAATAAGTGAACATAGCACCAAGCTAAAAATTCTGGCTTCCTAAGGGAAAATGTAGAAAAGGTCATGTTGTCCATGCATAAGTTCTAGGTACAAACATGTGCCCCAAATAACAAACAGAAATTGTTTCATGTATAAACTTATCAGTAAGACGGTTGGGGGAGGATTTTGGCTTGTGGTATTTTTCTAAAAAGAGTTTGAGGTGTTATCTTACTTATAAAAACATAGAAATAAACATTGGTTGAGCACCTATTACGTGTCACATAGATAGTGTATGTGCAACACACATACAATAGTTTACATTTATTAAATACTTATTATGTGACAGTAAAACAGTTTACTCACTTAATACACAGGTTTATCTCACTTAACCCTTACAACTAGAGGAGACTAGAATGCCCATTCTACAGTTGCAACAACCGAGGCTTACGGTATCTTGGGGTCACAGCCATAAACTTCCGAATTAGAAATGAAAACCAAGCCTGTAGAAGTCTAGACTCCACCCTTTTCATCCCATTCATTATACATTCTTTATTAGAATTTTCCTGGATAGCGCCTGTTTTTGTAACTGAGATATTCTGTGGTCCTGGAAGGTGAAGCCAGCATGGCGAAATCACGTGGGAGCGGTTTCCTGCAGAGCTGGCACCTGCAGGTGACCTCACCCGGGTGCCTGTTCCCATGCCCGATGGCAGAGTTGAGTTTCTCTCTCTGCACGGGCTGCTGAGACTCAGCAGGCTTTGTCCACCGGTAAACAGTGACCCCCACACGTGGACAGGGCCTCGGACAGAAACCCAGCCACTTACTCCTAGAGGCATAAGCAGGTGGGTGGGCAGGTTTGCCTTTCTGTGCCTAGATCTTTGAAAGCGAAGTTGAGTCGACTCTCTCGTGAATTCCGTCTCCATTTTGTTCGTTTCTGCTCATCTCAGAGAGGATCCACAGTGAACTGTTACTTTCACAGTTAAAGGCCACCACGCGTCACTGAACGACTGGTATTTTAGATCCTGATTCTAGATCCTGGTTTTGTCCCCTGTGGACGAGAGGGGACATGGACTTCCGGTGGCTGCCCATAAAGCCATTAGCTCAGTCTCGCGTTTTGGAGCCCTCTGGTGCTATCGTCACGTAGCCAGTTAAACTAGATTAAGTGTGGGCTTAAAACGAGACGGCAGGAAGAGAAAGCACCCAGCGGGGCTCGCCCTGAGCTCGCCCTCCCGGGCAGGTTCGGCGCGGGTTTTCCCAAAGAAATGAGGGTGAAGGTCAATGTGGCCTCCGGCCTGAGGAGTGACCAAAGTCACGGGGGCCCCCTCCATAACAACAGGAAGAAACCACCCACCTCACCCCCCCATCCCACCGCCGTGCAGGCACAGCTGGCCAGAATGGGCCCTGCTGGAAGGCAAACGCAAGTCCGAGGGTGCGGGCGGCTGCGTGTCACCAGCACCCCTTTTCTTCGGGGTGCTTCCCTGAAACCACAGAGGTCATATAAATAGGGGGTGCATGGCCCGTGACGTTTGGGACATGTTGGGTAAGAAAAGGTATCTTTCCTACAGGGCTGCTCAGAGCTTTTACTGTGACCGGCAGGATTTTCCAGACTTATTTGAGCACGGTGGGGGATGGGTGATATGGGAGTGTGCCAGTGTGAGTCCGTGTGTGTGTGAGTGTGAGGGAGTGAGTGCGGTATGCCACGGATGTACGTGCAGCGTCTCCCAGCTGCCCCGCTGGGAAACGCTATGATGGAGACATTCGCCCAAGGCATCATCTTCTCTCTGGATCCACATGTCAGCCTCTCTCCTGGCTGCAGCCCTCACCTCCACAATTCACACCGGCGACATCCAGAAAACGGCTCAGGTATCAGAAATATCCCGGTCAGTGTTTTTGGAGATTCATAAAAAGCCTCCAGGAAGATGGTAGCTGTGAAGCATTTGTCACTACCCCAAAGGGACAGAGCGATGGTAAACAGCATCTGAAGAGGAGTAGCCTGCCCTGCAGTGAGAAACGCGAGAGGCCGATGACAGAGTTTGCGATTAAGGATCCACGATCCGCGCTTACGTAAGGAACTGCAAAGAGAAACAACCGAATATTGACGTGGAAAGAGTTTCTTCCCTCGCCTCCTTCCGAGAGCCTTAAAAACATCTTTCAGAGCAGTTTTGAACAAAAGTGATTGCTTCGACCTTTACGCAAAGAATCGCCTTCTCCTTCTAGTGTGAACTAGTGATCCCACCATGGTGTCCATACCTGCCCCTTGGGACCCTCTTCCTCGGGTCTGCCGTGTGCAGAAGGCTCAGGGCCGGCCGGGCACCCCCAACCTCAGCTTCATTCAGTTTATGTGCAGAGGTCAGGTTTACTACTCTACCCACCCCCATTCCCGCCGCCCCCAGGCGGAAAACCCTGACTCACGCTGTCTTTCCAACCCTAGGGTAGAAAACTTCAGAGAGCTGGGGTGGAGCCCAGCTTAGCACCTGGGAATATGTAGCAACCCAGAAACTTGAAAGGGGGATGGTCTCAGAAGCTGCCTTGAGAAACAGCCATTATTTTTACAGCTTTTGGTCACACGAGGAAAGCCTCAGTGAGTATTTAAATCTCATCTTCACTTTTGCTTACGTTTTTAGCCCGCGTTGGAGAGTACGCTAATGAGCTCTACAAGCCACAGCATCTGGAACAATCTGCCGGCAATGTTGAGTACTGTGTTCAACTCAATGCTTAGCTAAGCTCGGAAACTTAGTGGGGGGCAATTCAAGAGAGATCATCTCTGTGGAAAATAATTAGTCTGAAATCTCCCAGAGTTGCAGATGAAAATGACATTTCTTTTATTGACTAGGAATCACATCAAAAAATTCAGAAGGTTTGAACTATGCAGCCTGGGTGAAAAGTTGTTTGATGGATAAGCACTCAGGTTTTCTGCCTAATGGAGCATTGCTTTGGTTTTCTTTGTTTGTTTGTTTGTTTTGTGTGTGTGTGGTTTGCTTGTATTTTTGTTTTTGTTTTGTTGTTTTTTTTAGCACGATGTTTTAAACTCTACCTCAACCTGAAAGTGGTTTTTCCTTTCACAAGAAAGATACGACTTCCCATGATTCCACACCCCACCTCTGGCCCTGAGTCCAGGCCCTAAAAAGGCTGAGCTCAGAGCTCCACCCTTGCAGAAACTTACTGCCCAGAGCGAGCTGACATGAAGGGCTCTGAGCTGTGCAGACTATGGGGGTCAGGGGCTGCCGGTCTCCTGGTTTAATTGGTGAAGATTCTGCTCTTTGAAGTCTCTGTGGCTGCAGAGCTGACCTTTGAGCAGTTGCAGATCACAGGGCCCTGCCGTTGGTGATAAGCCTCCCATTTTAAGAAGGTCCACACCGCTCTGCTGGCCTCTTGGAGTGTGAGTAACTGCGGAATGCAATGTTTACCTTTTCCCTATCTTGATGCAAATTCTTGTCTACATGTGAAGATGATCAGGGCCTGGAAGGGGCTTCACTGCTTTAGGCCAGTAGAGCCTGGGTCTCCAGGAGTAGGCCCAGAGTGTGGCTGGATGGAGATGACAGGGAAGGGGCATCTGACAGCAGTCTGAGAATAAGCATTGACCCTTTCACACTCCAGGTCACCTCCTTGGCCCGGGAGGGGTCAGGGCCCCTGTTATAAAGAAGAGTAAAAATGAAGATTCATGGACTTCCCAGAACTGAACCCAACAATTATTGATACAGCAGTTTGGTAGATCCACTTAAGATTTTACTGTTTTTAACTTTTCGCAATCGCTCTCACAGAGGTACGATTTTAAATATACAGTTTTCTAAGAAGTTTTTATTTTTTCATTAAGTCCTGTAAAAAGTCCTATAAATTTTCCCACTCAAAAAGTTCCAGTCATGAGTTTTCATTACTGTTATTCTAGCATGGAACTGTAGTATTTTATGTATTATTATAAAATATGGAAAACATACCAATCGGAAAAAAAAAGTCCTTGGATTTCATCCCTCTGAGATAACCACCATTAATCATTGGTATAGCTCAGGCCAGAAATTTCTTCTGTGCATATGAAGTCTTTTCCGTTTGTGAAAACAATTTAGACAAGGGACTTCAGAGCTGGCTTTAGGTATGTAAAAATAATACACTTAAAAAAACAGTGTCACGGCCTAGATCATACTCTATATCCAAGTGGCAAGTTGCCTTCTTGTTAACACCTTCATTGAATTTCACCAAATGGTTATTTCATAATTGATTAAACTAATTCCCAATTGATGGACCTTCAAGTTGCTTCTGATTTTTTTTTTATTTTTTTGCAATTAAAAACAATGATACAATGAGATTTCTCAAGCCAATATCTTTGCATATTCATGTTATTATTACCATAGGCCAAATTCCGAGTAGAATTGCTGGGCCAGAGAATACGTGCATCGTTCAATTTTGAGACCTTTAAATTTTGATTTCCCTGCCGCCTCTGAATGTACCATTACCCCGATGTGTACATCCACCCCCGATAGTTTTTGCATCTCCTTTGCTGGCCCTAAGGATTATCACTCTTCTTCATTTGCAAGAGAAGAACACACTTTTCCCAGTGACTGTCTCCTGAGTCCCGGTCATGTTTCTGCTTTATTGTTTTCTCCATAATTTTCTTTAATATCCAAATCGACATGTACGATTGAAGTGTAAGTGCTAAGTAGCTGCCATGGTTGAGAGAAATGACGTACGACTAGAGATTAGAAAATGGTTAGTGAAGATCATACTGCAAGAGAACGTCTGGCTTCCGCTTGCTACACGAGCCGGAACGCGCTTTACGGCAGCAGCCGCCACACTTTTGCCGCGTTGCGCTGTCAGGGCCCGCGTGTCGCTAGGGCCCTCGCTTTACGGCAGCAGCCGTAAATCTCAATTTTGCAGCATCGCGCATGTCAGGCCGCCTGTTGCGTCGTGTAAGTTGCTTTTAAAAAGCCGTTGCTGCACCTTTGCTGCAGCGCGACCTCGGGCTCCCGTGTCTGGTTAAAGAACTCGCTTTACGGCCACGCCTGCTGCCCGTTTCCCACGCCGCGGACACGGGGCGGGCGCTGGTAGGGAATTTGCTTGATGCTGGACCGCGCGACCAGGTGGGAGTCTGCAGAAGAACCCCGACCCCGATCTCTCGTCTTAGGCCACGAGACAGAGTTTGAGGACAGAAGACACAGCAAGCTGGAACGCGCAAGTTTTATTGAATCAGAAGTACACACAAGAGAAAAGCGCGGCAGCTCAGAGAGAGCCTGCCCCGAGCTGTCCGAATCAGGGGCTTTTGTTTCTTGGGGGTGGGGGTGTCCCAAGGCTCCCAGCCTGCCTCCCGGTGGTGGCTTGTTTCCCATGCCACCTGGAGGGGAGTTCGCGGCCCAAGGCCATCTAGCTTTGTCTTCCAGTCTTGGCTGGAGTCTCACGCTGGAGATCAAAGCAGGGAGAGGGCTGAGTAAGGGACAAGGGAGAAACTTCCAGAGCGGCATCCTGGGGCGAGCGTACGTCTCTAGGCTAACGACCCGGCCTCCGCTTTAGGGCAGTGGCTGTCGCATCTTGCCGTGTCGCGGATGCCAGGCCGCCTCTGTCCCTAGGGCACCTGCTCAGCGCCCCCGGTGCCGAGTCATTTTCTTGCAGACTGTTCTGTGGCAGGGGCACCAGCGCCCCCACTGCCCCATGATGCGAATGTCAGCTTGCGTCTGTCATAGAAGCCACAGTGGCAGTCACTTAACCTCTGCGGCGCTAACGGTAAGTCTTTCTTAAGGATCAGAGAGAATGGCTAAGACGAGGCAGGTGCTGATGGACGACACGAGGCGAGCAAAGATTCCTGCCCAGGGATTCCTGGTAGGGCCAGGGCGTAAAAGAACAATCTGGCAGCGGTGGTAGGAGACAGGGGCCTGGGGAGAGGCCGGCCCTCAAACAACTTGCCCAGTCCAGGCACGAGGGACTGGAGGCTTAAACGGGACGATGGAGGGGGCCAGGCAGAGATGCAATTTCAGCTACGCTGTGCGTACAGAAGCGTTAGATCTTCGTGGGGCAGCCTCTTCCCCCATCCACAAAGGCGCTGCAGTCGCCCGCTGCAGAAGCAGCTCTGCGGGATATAAACAGGTTTTTCTAGCTCAGCTATTTCTGAAAAATAGATCCGAGCTTGGAGGGCCTGGAAGCATCGTGCAGCTTCTCATCCGAGAGAGGTCACGCTCAGGCTGGTGAAAAGATGATGCCTTTTTTTCTGGAACATTACATTTCTCCAAAACATTAAAAAAAAAAAAAAGTGTTTTAACAGTTTCATTCCTAGATCAATATTTTCTAAGGAAAGAAATTACAATTTAGAGGGAAACTAAGCAGAAGCAGCTTAAACTCTCACCCCGGACCGTCTCTTTCCATGACCTGAGCACAGTGTCCTGGAGATGGCACACTCCTTTTATTCTCCTTCATTTCTTTGGGCCAGAGACACCCCCTCCATCACCTTGTTCCTTCTCAAAAGAGCCGCAGGAAACAGCTCTATTAAATGCCCTGCCAGAGGTTAAGTGACTGCCTGAAGGGGACAGCATTTTTAACATCCATTTTTGGCAACGAAATAATCCCCAAATCAGTCCCTTTTAACCACAGAGGTTTGTTTCGTCACACGAGGTGCCTGTTGGCAGAGGGGCAGCTCTGGCGCTGTGCCAGACTGTCTGCAACCACTTTCCAAAGGGACAGCCGACTGGGGGGGCCAAGGTGTTCTTGGGGCAAAGAGGAAAAGAGCATATAAACCCCGCAACGGCTCTTCAAGTTCTAGCCGAGAACTGGCACGCTGTCAGTTTCGCTGTCATTTCATTGGCCAAAGCAAGCCCCACCCCCAGAATCTTCTCAGCAAAGGTACTGCAGCCACAGGCCAGTGATGCCGCTGGGGAAACTCCCAGGCTCCTATGTTGTCTCTTCTCCCACTACAGAGCACTTCCTCTCAACACCATTCACGGAATCGCGTCCCATAGATTGGCGCTCTGATCCTGGAACTGTGCCTCGTAGTCCTGCCCGTCCTTTGGCTTCAGCTCTGTTCCATGTCGTTTGGGCCACCAGGATGACCAGGCTTCCACCTACCAACCATGACCTTGGGACTGTGTCTCTGAGACCAAACTAACCCACTGGTGTACAAACACCCACTCAAGTCCAGTTCAAGCTCAGCTTCCCTTCTGGATGCCTTAATTTGGGTTGTTGACATTTATTCCCCTGCCCCCCGCCCCCAGCCCGCGGGACTGACAGGTTTAGTCTCTCCTAAAGAGAACCTCACTTCCCAGCTTCTTTCAGTTCATCATCCCACTGTGAGATGCCAACATACTTTGCAGTCAAGAGGCAGAGACGGAAGGACAGAGGGCGGGTCTCTGCTCCTAAGGACAGCTCCCAGAGTCCCCATAAGGGCCACGTGCTGGGGGACGGCCGTCCGCCTCCCTCCCTGGCGAAGGGCGGAGGCAGCGCTCATCTCCAGTTCTGCCCTGTTGTGTACGTTTTTCCACGTGCTGTCAGCAGAAGTCAGTGTCAGGATCTGCGACAGCGAGGTCTGTGCCGACGAATTTTCTGAGTAACTAACCAGCCTCCACGGTTTGCCCAAGATCATACAGTGCTTTGCAACTGGCGAAATCCACCTGTCACATCAGAGTCAGGCTTGTGGGACACTTGGTGTGGCCGGGCCCACAAGTCTGGGTGGCTATCAGGGGACTCGGAGATGCAACTCTTTGACTTGACAACTGCAAGTTCACCAGAGGAGGCAAATAAAAACAGGAATTACTTAACAAAGGCAGTTTAGAAGACCCAGAATCTAAGAAAGAGGAAAAGCGTCCACCGCCTCACCATGTTGGCCATTATTATTTTTAAAGTTTGCTCTAGTCCCTCTTCATATGCATTTGAATCTACGTGCTAGTTTGTATAAACATTGGTACCCGGTTTTTAAAAATTAACGTCCATCAATGTTCTTCACACTGGTAGCTTTAGATGGCTGAATAACCTTTGCCTCTTAGCCTATCCCCTTAGTACTTAGCAATTAGGTGGTTTTTCTTTTATATTTTTGCAACTGTAATGAACGCTATTATGAACATATTTACACATTCATGGTTATGCCTCGTTAAAGGCTAAAAAACAGACTTACCGAAAACTGAGGTACGTTAAAATTTTTCAGAATTCATTTGAGCAAAAATGGACTTGAACGGGCTGGCACCAAACCAGAAGCCGTTAGGACAGGCGCGTGCCCCACAGACAGGAGCCGGGGAGGGGCTTAGATGGAGAAAAGACAGAAGCCAAGTAAGGAAATGATTGATTGGCTGTTTGTGATTGGTTATTCTCAGAGGTTGGGTTTTATAATCTTGGGGCTGAAGGGGACCAAAGTTTTGCCTCCCCAAAATACTGTGCCTTTGGGATATTGATTTTAAGATGGTTATTAAGAAACGAAGACTAAGAGAGAAACTTTGATCCTCCTCCTCCTCTGCAGATGACCTCACCGAGGCTGATCAGACGATTCCATTTCTGGGAGACTCAAAACTATAATTAAGTCTCAGTTTGGTGACATAGAGCTTAACATAAGTGACTCTATTTTGGGCCTGTTGTCTCTACTAACTTGTTATATACGTTTCTCCATTAATCTTGCCTTTATTTCCAGTATACTGTTGCTATTTAAGATGCTTAAAAAGTTTTTAACAGTGTGCCAGAAACAAAAACAAAAACAGAACCCAATAATGTATACTCTATACAAAACAGCATTAAAAAAAGACTGGAAAGAAATGTGTCTGAGGTTAAAAGTGAGTGTCCTGGGGTGTGGGATGATAGATAATGTTTTCCAAGCCAGCTTTCGTGGAGTGTTTTTTTGGGGGGAGGGGGCGACATTCTACAGTTTCAATAACAAGCATGCATTCCTTTTATAAACCTAATGGGAAAAACCATAAGCTTTGGATATGCAAGTAAAGCTTACTTTCTTTGCTGCAAAACCTGCCCGTATCTCTCCTTCGGCTTAGACGTGCACAGGGAGACGGACCCTTTTTTAATCACGATAACGAATATGCTAGAAAGAGTTTTTTAGATTTAAACAACTAATCACACACAAACACTTCAGGGCGCGTCGCTTTCAGACTACAGATAAGAGGAGAACAGAGAGCAAACTAAAATCCAGAAAGCAGATGAATAGGCAAAATAGCTAAACAGGCAAATGATGCAGCTTCCTGCGCACCCACAATCCCTGCGTACACACACTCCCTGCGCACACACACTCACATACACACCACCTGGTGCGTGCATCCGGCCAACTTTTCTGAATAGGTTTGAAATTATTCATAGCAAATCTTTTTTCTATTTCTGGCATCATTGAATAACTCAACTACTTAATAAAGAAGGACTTGGTATTTTTGACTTCCATTTACCTTTCTAGGTTCAGTGGCTGGTTTAAGAATTAAATTGACATATGGCGGATTAACAGGAGAGGAAAAGGCAACTTTAGTTATGGTTGTTCACAGGGAGCTCGCGAAAATCTGAGACTCAAGGTGATTCTCAGATGGCTGAGAACGCACACCACCCCCAGCCAAGGAACAGGGTGGCGGAGGATGGGATGGGGGGGCCTGGGGCTTCCGGGAGTGGTAGGGGGCACACGATGGGTGGGGGAAGGGAGGAGACGGATGGTGAACTCAGGTAGCCTCGTAGCCTCCTGCAGGTGGGCCTCTCGGGGAGAAAGGAGTGGCCTCTGGGAGTGGCTCTCATCAAGGTACTTTTACCAAATTCCTTTATAAATGCGCACTTCCTCTACAAAACGGGACATTTTTACTTTATGGTTGGCAGTTAGGGGGAGGTAAAGAGCTTTTTCTGAGCACACTGGTTCTCTATTGCCTTTAGCTCAAAATAATCCAAATGCCAAAGTGGCATGTTCCAAACCTCTTGCAATCCTCCCAAACAACACAAAATGTACAACTTTTACCAGACTTTACCCAGGTATATCAGTATGCAAATCGGCGTTGTTACAAACCCCACAGAGGAGAGCCCCAGGGACAGAAAATCAGCTTACACGGTGGATGTCTGGATGCTCTGAAGGAGGCTGGAGCAAGTGATGTCCAACCAGTCTTAACCCCAAGGCCGAGACGGAAATCCGACCTCTAGCCCCGGGAGCTGTTGCTCTGGGAACAGGCGGACAGGTGAAGACGGAGCGCCTGGCCACCTGGCTGCCTGGCCGCTGGGCAGATGGACGGGCCCCAGGGCAGCCGCCCACCTTCTCCCTGAGCAGGGCAGGGTGCTGTGCTCCGGGACCTGGGGAGAGGAGGCGTTGCTGCCCTTCGGCGCCATCTTGCAGGAACCCGTGGGCGCACGCTGTCACCCCCAAAGGGGCGGAAGGGCGAACCGCCCACCCCAGGTCAGGTGTGAGCAGGCGTTTTGGGCAGCGGGGTGGGACGTGCGTCCATCTGAGAGCAGCACCCAGCTTTCTTCAGATGAGAGCTCTCCGCTGGCATAGATTTCACCAGGAATCAGGGACACAGACGGCTGGTTGTGTCCTCGGTGGCTCTGGCCAGGAACAATTATCCACCCTGCTCATTAAAACAAGCAACAAATGCTAATCGTCTCCACAACTGGCCAAGTATCGGTTCGGCGGCTGAGCCTGCCAGCGGGACGTGGTGGAGGAGCTGGCAGCCGCAGAAGAGGAGGAAAAATTCAGCCCAGACAGGTGGCCCGTCGATTTATTTTCACTCTCTTCCTTCTTGCTGGGAGTGTGGGGTACAGGGCGTAGAAGTGGGAGGTTGGACAAGGTGACCCCTGTGTTATTATCTAACTTTCAGATACTGCGATTTATGGTGACAGAAAATGGGTCGAATGACAGAGGATCTGTGATCTGTCTCCAGAGAATCCATGTTATTATCGTGAAGTCCCTTGGTGGGGAGAGGTGGGAGAGGCACTGCTTAAACAACGCATCATTCCTCTCAGTTCTGGAAGTTTCCTGAGGCCCCGGCTGGCTTCTCTGCGGGGTAGATGAGACCTTGGGGCAGTTGTCCAGCCTTGCTGGGTAGGCGAAGACTCCAGCAGAGGGAGGACGGGGCAGGCGTGTTGGCAGAGGCCAGCGAGGGGGTGGTTCACGCTGAAATTGCTCCTGTGAGGAAACTCGGGCCTTCTGCCCGAGCTCCCCTCCCTCTCGCCTTTATTCTGCTGCGTTTGTGTCTAGCCTCGTGTTCCATGTTGCCCAGGTTTTCTGAGGACCCCGCCGTATCAGTAAATTCCCAGTGGTGGAACACCAAGAGCCAAAGTAGCTTCTGCTGGGAGAGGACGGTGCGTCCGCGGCGAGGGACGCCAGGCAGACTCGAGCCTCGGTCGTCGGGAACGACACGCTTGAGAGGGAAATAAAAAGTGCAAGAGATGTGAATAAAAATAAATGTGAGGCAAGAAATAAAGAAAATAGGGAAGAAAACAAGAGTAGAGAAGGAGGGAGAAATCTGTCTATCACCCAGTGGGCCGACCGCCCTCTCTCCTGCTGTCTGCATTGCAGGCTCCACCTGCCAGCAGATCTGATCAATCACCTTCTATCAGCCTCGTGATTGATGAGGGGTGAGCTGTTCATCAGCCCGCAGGACTCCTGTTGCAAAAGTGAATTCTTGGAAGGGTCCCAGTTATCTCCCCAAGACAATCACGAGAGGGGGCGTCTTAGACGATCCAGGACTTGCTAGTTTCTCAACTTCAGGAAACGATTTCGTTTTCATACGTTTTAAAACTTTTCATGGGCGACTTTTTGCCGCTCACATTGATTTGAAGACGACTTTTTGCTCCGCGATCATTTAAATGTCGTCGAACTTCTATCGGCAACTGAGAAGCCCACGGGGATCGTTGAGAGGCATGTCCCCCTTTCGTAGGTGATTCGCGAACAACTTGACCCCTGGAGATGACGGGCGGTCTCAGCACGAGGTGCAGGTGGCATTTCCCGCTGCGGAAGACATGGCGACAGACACACGGGCAAAGGGACGAGGAGGTGGATGGCGTGTCGGAAAATAGCCTTTCGTCTCGGTTTTTAGGATGGCGACTCTATGTCTTTGAATTTGTGTCTTTAGTAGATGCTGCCACTGCCGAGTCCACCAATGCGGAAGCCCTAAGCCTCTCCTAGAAAAACATTCCACCAGCATTGTCCGGAATGATTAACGGGGCTCAGGGTCCCTTTGGAGGGGTTCCTGGCGGGAGCCGCTTGAAAAAGCAGCTCGCCCAGGCCACGGCAAGAGCGACCAACGTGACCAGCTTTTTTGACCTCCGTCCCGGTGGCAGTAGGTCAACTTCCGGGCTCAGCTGCGACAGCATGCATTCCTTTCTTATCTGTCCTAGCTCTGTGCATCACCTCCCTCTCACCACACGAGAATTTTACATTTCTTTCTGATTCCACGCCTGAGGCCAGCATTCCTAGGCTAACAACTTGTTAGGATGCGTGAAAGCGAGAAATCACCCTTATTTTCTTGGGAGGAATTTCTAAGACCAAGAGCTAAACAGCCTCCCGGGCTCATCGGATGGGGAGGCAGCTCTGTTGGTTCCAGGAGGAAGGAACCAGTTTTTATGGGCACCCTGGGGATAGACAGGTAATGCTGCTGTCTCTCACGGTGCCATCCGAGGCGATCTAATCAGGTGAGAGGAGGTTCAGGAAGTGGCTGGACCCAGTGTCAGCCTGTGGCAGTGTTTGGGATTCCGAGCTGGTCCCCAGCCAGGGACCGGAGCGACCTTGTTGTAGAGATGGGTTGGCAAGAACCACGGGGCGCAAGCCCTGTGCGGTGCCTGTGACTGCAGAGTGTCTGATCTCTGTTAGTGTGACAAAGGGGCTGAGACACAGTGCTGGACATCAGGGCCCTGGACAAAAGGGACTGAAGTGCCAGGAAGGAGGAGCCTGCAGGCGGCACCCCGTCTCACCCCAGGCACAAGGGTGGCTGGGCCCCCTCTCTGTCCCCTGTCCTGATCATGATGAGAGCATGACATTGCTAAAACATCTTAGGGGGCACGGCTGTGCCAGCAGGACACCGCTTCGCCTTATTAAGCAGTGGAAACCCCAAGGCTGGCTCCTCTCGGGGTGCTCACCCATGCATGTCTGCCTCACAACTCCGTCCCCTGTCATGAGACAGACACGGCCCCTTTGGAACAGTGACACGATGAAACGCACGGTTCTGGAGCCAGACTCCCAAGTTCAAGGCCCCGCTCCACTGCACGCTGGCTGTGTATGAATTTCGCAGAGTTACTGCATTAGCTATCCATGGCTACGGAAAAAAAATAATCCTTATTGAAAAATCCAAATGACGCAGATGAGTTATTTAGAAGCCACTGGAAATACCATTTCAGGCTAACTCACACAGTACTGATTGGCTAAGATGTTCCTTTACACGCAGCTAAACCCCATTCCTCAATTCATGAGGTCTGTGGTAATTTGTACAGAGAAGTAAGCCCTCCCTCCACCCCCCGATGGCCGGGGTCAGCCAGCGCACTGGGTTGGAAACAGGGTGGATGCGCAGGCTGACAGTATTCCTTTTTCTTCATTATAATTCATTGGGCGACACAAATTTATTGTTTACTATCCGAGATACGGTTTAATCAGCTAACCCCCTCTCAAGCTGGTATATTAGCACACCCTAGGAGTAGAGTGAATAGAGAAAATAGGCAAATGTGTGAATATGTAGAGTAAATATGCATAAGTCTGTCGGGCAACTCTCCATCTGTACTGACTTCTGAAGAATATTGTGGGGAAAACAGTGTTTACGCAAAAGAATGGCTCTTCGATGGTGGGATTCAACGGCGCATCCCCGCGAAGGAGACACAGTGAGTGAAGAGCCTTCCTGGTACCCCAAAATAACCTCCACTGGCTGAACTCGTGCACGAGAAAACCCTCCTTGGGCGTCATGCAGTAAGTCCTCAGGTTCTTAGATGGGAGCCCTGACCGTGGGACACCACGCTCTGATTGTCCCTTTCCAGATGAACACGGTGAGTGGATGAGGGCACAGGGAGGGAGCGGCCAGAGCTTGGCCATCTCCGAGGGGTCGTGCCCTGCCATTGTCCTGAAGGGTCCCAGAGGCAGAGACCTCGTCTCTCAGTCCACCGCGAGATATGGCGTCACGCGTGGAGCAGAGTCTCTCCCATGATATGACCGCAGTCTGTTCCAGAAGGTGGACCCGGGCCAGAATGGGAGGTGCTTTCCGCCGACTCCTGTTAGAACTGTCCGATCAAAGTCCACGTCCATTCTGACCTAAGGCAGCAGCCCTCTCTGCCCCGAGCCGTGCACTGGTTCCTGTCCCAGGTCGTTGTCCTGACCTGCTCAGGTGTGTCTAAGGAGGGGATGGGATTCTAGATTTCAGGAGTGAGAGTGGGTGGTTTATAGGCAGTTGGGGAAGAGCAGAGTGTACATGGGCTGGGCCACCTGGAAACAGTGGGGCGCAGGGGTCATCCGGCTCACAGGATCGATAACAGCCTGCAGCCCTTTGACTTACCAGACTCAGTTCGGATTAGGCTAAGGCAGCATCCTAGGATTCCCTTCCCGGGGCAGGCCCCTCTATCTGGGTCTCTCGGGCATGAACGGAGAGGGTTAAAGGTTCCTTTCTGAGTCTTTTGTTTCTTAATAAGCAGTTTAAAATCGATATCCCAAAGAGGCAGCTTCAGAGTGGCGAGACTCTGGTCCCCTCGTTCTCAAGGGAAACTGTAAATCCCGACGGCATGAGCCGACTCGTGTCCTCGGGCCTCCAGCATCCTTTGTCTTCCAGACCCACGTGGGCTCTCCGACGGCCAAAAATCGTGATTCCGACCGCAGCTGCTGTCAGCCCAGGAGACCGAAGGATGGAGCCACCGAGCGATTCTCCCGAGGATGTCGGAAGCTCTGCGACTCAGCGGTCCCCGCTTCACTACCATGTTTGATGGACGTCCTTTCGGAAAGTGTTAACGTATCAGCATGCTTCGCATGCAGAACAGTTCCAACCAGAGGCGAACATTCGGGGGTCACCCCGTTGCTTCAAAATTCACCTCGGTGACGGATCTCATAAGGATGGACTCGAACATTCATCACGTCAAGGTCAAAACAACATATGGAGACCACGCCAAGGACGGCCTCCTTTTCCTACTGTAGTTAATCGTTTTCTCATTCTGTGCTTAACACGCATTGTTTCCTTCTAAGATTCGAAATACACAGAGAACTCACAACTTAGCTTCCGCCCGTGAAAACAAAATCCGACGGAACGCACGAGTATCTGCTGCGAAACTAATATACGAGTAGATAGATGTTCTTCCCCATCGCCACAGTCAAACGCGCTCTTTCAAAAGAGTGAGTGTGGCGTGAAGGGAGGAAGACGGCCCCAGATTCTCTCCCACGTGGACGCTGATCAGGTTAGATTCTGTCTTAGGGAGAAACTCACCCCCCCTCCCCATGACTTAGCCTCTCCCTCCTCGAGCTGAGAGTCAGCCAGTGACGAGAGCTGGGCAGAGCAGGGAGAGGCCTGGCCAGGAAGCACGGGGCCCACAGAAGCAGTCTTTTAAAAATATTACTCAGGGCACCATCCTGTCCCTCGCCAAAGTCAACCACCTGGTGACACTCGGTGGAAATGAGAGATGATTGGGGCCCTGGCACCTGCCCCAGCCCCCGCTGTCTCCCTCCCATCCCCACCCCTGCTCTGGAGAGCCCCGACGAATGCAGAGCCTCTGTCTGCATTTCCCATTAGAGTGGATCTTTGCTGGGACGCTGCACGTCCCCAAATGTCCAAACACTGTCATGATCTTTGCATGGGTTCCTGCGTGCGAGAGGCCGAGGAGAGAACGGGGATTCTGAGTTGCCATGGAGGTGGCGTTCTGGGTGGTTAGCTTAGCTCGCTCGGGCACCTGAGGCCTGTTGGCCCTGGCTGTCCCCTGTCACGAGCACCCTTTCCCAAGGGTGTCACACGCTGCCTCTGCTTTCATTCCAGCCTAATTCGCGTGGCATCTCGGAGGAGAGATCTTACAGCTGAAGTGGTCCCGCTCCCCGGTGAGGGCCCCGTCACCCTGTCTGCTTGAGTCTCAGAGCCCCTCTCACTGTCTGAAGCCGTCTGCACAGGGCTGTGCTGTGGAAGGGACACGCCTGGGACAACCAGCTCAGGAGCCGCGGACCGAGTGCCCAGCCCAGGTACCCCTGCTCGAGATGTGGCTTTGGACAAGCAACTTAATCTCCCAGTGCCTGAGTCTCCTCACATGCAAAATGGGAGTGATAAGACAAGCATTTCATTCACGGGGTTATCATGAGGATGCAATGGAATAAGACATGAGAAGCATCAGTCAAATGACGAACATTCAAGAGACACCAGCTACTCCAGGTCCGGGCTGAGGGCATCGGAGGGTACTTGTCGCCCTCCCTCACGCTGAAGCCCGCACCTCTCCTTCTCTGCTCGGTTCTTTCTCTTCATGAAGCAACGTGGGACATTAGAAAGAACATAACTTGGCTCCGATCTCCACAGCTTACTCAGGGATAACTGAATTCCTTCCGAACCTCAGTTTCCACAACTCTGCAACGGGAGTAATGACCCTTCTCCCCCCATTGTCATGTGGATAGAATGAAGTAACGCGCACCCTGTAATACCTCCCAGGGGCTTTTACTGCTTTTTGTATTAAAAAACATATTAAATCTGACAAGATCTGATTTATACTTGATGGAGGTGGTAGAGTGGTGTGACCAGTTCCATTGGTTAAGAACAAGCAAAGCCCTGAGTTTTAAGTGAAACCAGATATAATAGTCCATTTCTACACAGCTCTTAAAAACGTTGAGAACTCACCGTTAACATCTCCATGAAAGTCGAGGTACGTTTTCGTTGCCCTCTGCCATCTAAAATGGTTTTGTATTGAATCCATTGGGATATGTTTTTAAAATTGGATAATTACTAGGGATGCGATTGTGTTGTTTATTACATTTTTTTTCATTAAAATGGTCTATTATTTGAGATTATATTAGACAAACACCTGTGGACCTAGCGATTACTCTAAAAAAGAACCTTCCGATTTTCAGCTAATCAATTAGCGAACAACCCTTTGGGACCTCACCCTTCTGATAACTTGCCCGTGTGAGGAACTCAAATTAAATTTATTCTCTGAAGTCCTACCCATCTTTTTAATCAACTAGTTGGCTCAGGTTGATTTCTCATGGGAAAATCACCAGCAATCATCTCTGTGAATGCTAGGGCAGATTCCAGAAGATGTTACAGGATGGCCACGTTGCTCTGGCCTGTAGGAGTCCTTCGGCTGTGCTTCTTCGCCCTTCAGGGGATTTCTGTGACGCTCCAGAGCGGAGCTCTGTTGGGGGCAGGGAACCTCTCCCGATCTTCACTCTGAATGTTTGAATAGCAACGGAGGCAAGGAAAACTTCAGAGCTTGACCAGAAATAGGGGAATCCCAAGACAAAAGAAGGAAGTGTGAACACAATAAGGCACGAAACGGGCTTGCACGAAGGAAATGGGGAGCTCTGCTGTGCTGTTACAGAGCCTAGAAAAGCCGCAGCTCTGGGTTGGCCGCCCACAGTAGACGTCTGAGCAGCGTCCAGCTGGCAGAAGGTGACGACGGTGCCTGTCCCGCCTCTAGGGAGATCAGGCCTGGGACACACCTGAAGGCATGGTCAGTACAAACAATGTGTGCGCTGTGCGGATGTGTGAGGAGGTTGGAACGCCCAGTAGGTCTACACTGAGAACATTGGGGTGCAGGCTGCTCCGACGGCACCTTCATGAACTTCTGCGATGCTTGTCTTGTGTCACAGCCAGGGGTACTGCGTTCAGTCCTAGACTGACCTCCTCTGACCTCTGTCATCTGGACAGGGAGCTTCATTCCTCGTTCTCAGGTTGGGGCACCAGAAGCGCTGATTTTCATACAGAGCTTGTAAGGAATCGATCAGGTATGAATATACAGAGCTTAGCGCCCCGTAAATGTCAGCGTGATCATGATGGAGACGCTGATCATACCCTCATTCCATTCGGGACCTTGCAAAGGGCCTGGGCAGATGGGATGATGAACTTGGGCGCATTTCAAGGAATTCACCGTCTAACTAAAACCAACGTCACCTGTGTGGCAAGTGTGCAACAAGCGACAGAGAGGTGTGCCACTGGTGGACACACTGGAAGGAAGAGGGTACACACTTCTGTCAGGCAGGGTGATTCGACCAGCAAAATGATGGAATAAACTGTAAAGTAGAAGGAGGTATCTGTAACAAATACAACTGACAAGTGGCCACTGTGCAGAATGAGCGATGAACTCCTGGAAATCCATCAGCAATAAACACACAATATCATGTGTGCAAGGAGATGTTTGCGTGTGTGTCTGTGTGTACACACCTATGTATACAATGAGACGACTTCGTGGCGGGCACCATGGGAGGAGAAAGCAGAACTGGCAAATAAAAATATTGTGCGTGTGAAAGCACGCACAATACAAATGACAATACAAATACAAAAAGAAATACAAATTATAACGGCAGCGAGATATCAATTCACATTCCCTGGACTGGTGAAAACGAAGGTGTCTGAAGACGAAGGACGGCATCACGGCTCGGAGGGCAGGCTGATCCAGGTGGGGGCAGGGCAGGTTCATTTAGTCACCTGAGGGGGCCGGAGGTCATTTAAATCTAGAGTCAGCTCAGGATTCGGCTGCACCTTGAGGAGGCCCCACATGCCTACGATAGGAACGACCATCTGTTCTTCCATAGAGACAAAGACCAAGATAAGTTAACACTCAGCAAACGTCCTTCAACCCACCAATTCCTGCCGGTGCCCGCAAAAGCTAACCCATCCTCACCAGAGGCTGTATTGAAAACTAGATAATAATTTTTTAGTCAAAAAACATATGCAGAATTAACTGGGTGGGTGAACCACGGAAGGCAGAGCGTGGAGACGCGGGAGCAGCAGGCCCTGGGCAGTTGAGGACCGTGTCTTGGAAAGGTGAAGGAGCTGGCTTTTGAGCCGGGATCTGCAGCATGGGGTCAAACTCCTCATGGGGGTTGAAAGGAGGCACAGGCTCCGGGCACAGCGGGCCCAGAGGAGTCTTGTTCTGCGGGATGCAGTGGACACGCAGGAAATTTTCAGAGACGCGGCAGAAGCCACAGCACAAAGAGCCCCAAATGGCAGGATGAGGAGGTGGTTTCGATGGTGTCTTCAAAGACCCTCCCTGACCTTGGCCTGGACCAGTGACTGAGAGCGAGCCCCAGCGGGCGCTTTCCCCCATGCGTCCTTGTCCTTATCATCACGTCAGAGGGCCCCGCAGTGACCCACCCAGCCTCCACCACGACAGTCTCCCCTGCCTCGATTTACCGCCCTGGTCTTTGATTTATTTGCCCGCATGGGAGATCCTAGGAGCAAACACACTTTCTGAGGGGCCTTTCAATCGCAATTAGATTTCAAGATAAAAAGTTAAAGACGCTTCTAAGCACTTTTAGTGTAACTGAGAAGCCTGGGCAGGCCAGGCTGGGGATCCAGCTCAACCGCGACTCAGTCACCAGCTCTGCGCCCTGGGTGCTGGGCAGTGACGCTTCTCGGCATCGATGTCCACTGCTGTGTAAATCTGAACAAATGCCCACGAAGTGCCCAGGAATGTGAGGACACAGGAAAGGTGCTGAGTAATGCGTGTCCCCTCCCCCACCGGGACCGCCAGCCGCTGGGTGGGTCCTGACCTCAGCTGGACACCAGCCTCTGGTCCCTTTGAAGCTCCCTGATAGCCATCGTGTTTATCTTCTGCCTTCAAAGCCCGGTGCTGGCTTCCAGGGATGCCTCCTTCTGACCCTCAGGCCTGGGCTCAGGGGGCACACACATTCCTGGCCAGCCTCCTGCATAGTTGTCATTCTTCCTCTCTGGCGCCTGCTCTGGAAAGAAATAGAAAGGCCATTGACAGAGACGGCCTGGTGAGAGCACCCAACAAAACTCGATTTTCAGAAATCTGTCTCTGTATTCCTGTGTCATCAATGCAGGGGTCCAAGCCACACTTCCCAGATGTGTCCTAAGCACCAACTTTTTACTTTTCAATTGAAAATGATCATCTTTTTTTTTTATAATTGGTTCAACTCTTATATTTGTACGTTTTGTGTCTAGCTCATGCTGACGGCAATAAAAGATAAGAATTTAATTTAAACGACATAAGAAGTCCACGCATTGCAAATCATAGTTAAAATTATTTTTAAAACATTGGTAAAATTATTAAAATTATTTTAAAAAGCAATTATTCTCAAAACATCAAAATGCCTTCTAAAAATGATTGAATGGCACCTGCAATAAACATGTAGGATTCAATCACCCGACAGAATAAAAACAAAGAGATCATGCTTTCCCCTTTTATTTAAGTGACTTTCCAGTTAACCTAAAAACCATTCAGCAAGTATCCAACTGTGCTGAAGCTGTCACTGAGCTTATCAGTTTAGCTGGACAATTTGTTCCCCTTAGCCTTTGTGTTGTATTTCAAACAGATTTCACTGTCCAGTGCCTACCGCTGCATCAGGGTTTCAAATAGAAGCTCTGGGACCAAAATGCAAATGCCAACAATTACGTCGTCATTTATAGGGGCAGTGCGGTAACTGATTCAAACCTCACGCTCACTTCTGATTTAAACCTCACATTCGCTTCTGGGGGAACGGGGCTTGCGGGAGTCCCCAGGAGTCCCCAGGAAGTCAAAAGGATTGGCCGCTTCAGGCGCAGGTGTTAGGACATTTAAGCCACATCGATGCAGATTTCCAAAGCTGTCACAGACCGTCCTGTCTTTCTTAAATGAATGTGCCAGACGTAAATAACCACTCTCCACCGGAGTTTTAGCAAAGCCCTTGCCTGGCTGTGTGGTCTTGGGCCTCTGTTTTCCTCTGGAGGTTTGAACTAATTCCTAAGGCGTTTACAGATCTAAATGCAGAAATGCTCCCAGGTTCCCCAGCATGACTGGGGTAGATATATCTGGACCTGACAACTAGCTGCTCAATTGGGGTCTCTGAGTGGAGGGTGCCTGTCCCCAGCTTCCACCGCATTGCCAGAGTTCTGGAGGCAGAGGTTTGGGATGCTGGTCACTCTGCAGTGGACCACCTGACCGCTAAAATCCTGCAACGCTTTGATGCTAAGTGGGTGGATGGATGGAATAAAGCCGAGAGGAATTCTTTAAACTGAGACCGTATGAAGGAGGGGCTCTGTCTGAGGAGGGGATGCCTGCAGCCCTCTGTCGGCTCGTTTTCCTTGTGGAGATCCCTGAACAAAGCTGATGAGAGATGCTTGTGCTGTCGCTGCTTTTTTTGGCCGGGGGAGGTAGAGGGAGAGAAATTCAACGCCTAGTGTTTTCACAATAAGTGGGAAAGGCAGAGAGGAAATCGTATCGTATAAAAATAATAACTCTGAAAGCTCTGTTCGCTAAGGTGGGGAAGGAGGTGGGCGGAGGTGGGGCCCATTCTAGGAAACTGTAGAAAGAAAATCAGTTTATGAGGGTCTCATGGGAGAGGATCTGATCCCGGAAGGGAGACAAACCCAACGCCCCAGGCGGGGGCCAAAGCAGTCGCTGGGTGTGAGATGCGTCTAAACCGTTGTCGTCTTGTCCTGCAGTCAGATCTCGTGCCAAGTCCAAGATGACCTCCTGAGCCGTCTCTCCGGCATCACATGCAGACACGAATGGTTCGGAAAGAGAAACGTGAGCTGGGGCCCCAGTGGGTAACACTAAACCGTAGACGACTATCTCAATTCATCCACAGGCTGCCAGCGGCAAACCCAGAGCTGCAGGTCAAAAAAAATCTGTGAACAGAAGTAGACAGAGAATGATGTAAACTAACCCTTTGGCAGGGTCTTCTGTCCCAGAGAAATCGTGCCAGCGCAAGAGCCAGATGGGAAATGATCAGCAGCATCCGTGGATGAATTAGGACTCTGCGTTGGACCCCAGTCAAATGGAAGGCTGCCGAAATGTCACCGCGAGAACGTGTAGCTAATGCGATAAACGGTTTAAACGGTCCGCCACACGTGCTGACATGGACACGAGCGGCCGACTCGCTCCCTTCCTGCCCACTTGTCCCTGGAATGATTTCATTTAGAATCGCAATGAAAGAAACGAGAAACCAGTCGAGGAATCACAAAGCTCCGGGCTTTACGAGAGGGATAACTTCGACGTGGAAATATAATGGGTTTTTGCAAGCGACTGAACCACGCACACGCGGCGAAGCTGTCCTCAGTTGGGGAAGCGGTCTCAGGCGTGTGGCATGCAAAGAACGGGACTTGGGACGACCTCTGAGTGAAGGATCAAAGACGACTCAAAAATAAGCATGAAGGATTGGGGGAGGTGTGGTTTCAAAAAACAGGCCACGTGTGTTGATACCAAATAAACATCATACTTTGTTTTACTCTAATTACAAAATATCACAGAGAAAGTCTTTGGCATAGGTCACCTGTATTAATAATACTGATAATAAAACTAAACTCAAAATGAGCAAACGAGACAAAAGCATTTTAAAAAGCAGATTATCATCCCAGATCGCCATAATGAGGTGGGCACGTCACTTAATTTCTTACCTTCCATAAGGAACAGTCGAATGATTATTTTATGCATGAATTAGATACATGGGAATATATGGGCTCGAGAATGCCTTCGAAAGGTTTTATTCCTTTCTGATAGAAGCGAACAAGCCATACAGATTTTTTATATCACTGGAGAGTACCCAGCATGTAGCACCACAGAGGAGAATGGGCTCCGGAAATCTAGAGGAACAGATCAAACGGTGGTGTTTGAGAAACACGCAGTAACACTAAGTCTCGGCACTTTATAAATCAAGAGTGTGATCGTTAAAAAGCCTTCTAAATCCGCGTAGATCTTTGCCCACCCTTCTGAGAAGATTTCCATCTGACGTTCAGAGCTACAGCTGCGCTGGGAAAGCCCACGACCCTCACGCGCCTTATCGAGGCCAGAGCTACAGGAAGCTGCAGACACACTGTTCCTCTCGGTCTCACGTGAAACACCCTTTCGTGAGGACAGAGGTCGAGGGCCCATGAGGACAGAGGTCGAGGGCCCGTGAGCGCAGCACGCGCTGTGGACGCTTCCGGAAGCAACAAAACGGTATTCATGGTTCCCAAAGCATCGATTGTTTCAGCATGCCCTTTCGAACGTGGACTTTGGGTTCTAGAAATCCCCTCTGAACAAGCATCGCTGGCCATCGGACAGTCGAGGCACAAGCAACCAACCGAAGAGAACTAAGACGAGGCAAGGTGATAGAATGTCACCCGGTCGGGAGGTGAAGGAGGGACACTGAGTCACGGCGTGTAGCAGCATCCTAAAGAGCCAGTGTCAGCCAAGCAAAGATGCGGACGAGAACGCTGAGGGCAGAGAACAGCTAACGCAGCGGCCCCGGCGAAGCAAAGAGCCCGCGTGGGGGAGCCCAGGGCCCCCGCCCCCCGAGACCAGGGCCCGGACGGCGCTGGCGAGGGAAATGCAGTGAGCTCAGAGGGGCCGCAGACTCCGGGCCGGGTCTGTAAGCTGGGTGGGCGTTTGGACCTCGTCTGTCACGGACAGCCGTCAGAAAAGCTGGAGCGGAGAACTGCCACCATCGAATGCCAATGTTTCCAACACTCGCCGAAATGCGGACACCGCGCTTGCAGACCGGGGGAGGCAGAGACAGGAGGCCGGGTGTGGACGATGCACGCCTCACACCCGGGCTGAAGTAACGGAGACAGAAGTGAGAGGCGTTTGGGGAAGTTTGGGTGAACAGGAAGCGGAGAGCGAGGACAGGGATGTGGTCCAATACT
>NW_024342466.1:382203-389313 GCF_902729225.1 Pteropus medius
ATACTCGGTGCGGGGGTGGGGGGCAGGTTCGGCGGGATGGGGGTAGAAGCTGTGTTTGCGCCATCCCGAGTTTGAGATTGCGATCGAGCATCCGTGAGTGATCCCAAGTACGAGGTCGGACCCATGGGTCTGGAGCTGTGGGGAGGTGTCAGAGCTGCACGTAATACACTCAGAACGGCGTTCGCCTGTGGACGCCTTTCTAAGTCCTGGCACTAGACGAGGCCACCTAGGATACGCGTGTAGAGAGAGAAATGAGCTCAAGGATAGAACTCTGGATCGGGGACCATGCTGAGGCTGAGCCGAGGAGGTGGGATCCAGCGTGGAAACCAAGAGGGGACAAGCCCTGAGGGGAGAGAAAGACCAGGAGAGAGTGATGATAAGTAAATAAGGACGAGGGGGCTTTTCAAGAAGTGACAGCCGTCTGCCTGGGGCTGCCGAAGGAGTGTAGTTTACAACATCATCTGAGTAGGATCAAAATCCGTGCGTCTGTATTTCGTGATATACTCGTGACATGAGGTTGGTGCTCACTCCGTCTTTGGCAGAACAGACACCTCTACGAATTTCACCTGCCAAGTGGGGACTTGGAAAAACAGGAAAAGCTCTCCAAGTGGAAAGAAAAACATTTCCTTTAAAAGCTCCCTTTAAAAAGTTGGAGAAGCCGTTTCCTCCCCATAATTAGCGCGCGCGCGTGCACGCGCGCGCACACACACATCCCTTCAAATAGATGTTATAATTACTCATTCGGTTGTAAAGTATCTTCATATCTTGATAAAATCTACATGGTGTGATTTGCGTACACCTAGATTTGGAAAGAGTTTTATAAAAGACCCGAGTGGACACCCCATGTACCGTGTGTCAGCATCACCCCTCACGTGTAAACGTCCAGCGGAGGGCTGAGGCGGCGGCCTCGGGTTGGCCCCAGGCGTGGCCTCCACCGGCCTCCCTATGTCTGCTGTGACCCCGGGCAGCCAGGCCTGCGGAGCGGATGGTTTTGCTGGGAATATTTTTCTTGCCAATCTGACTCTCTTTAGCTTGCAGAGAACTGGCGAGCTCAGTGGGGGAACTTGTGGGGTCTCCACACCCAGCATAGAGAGCCTCATGCGTGATACTGATGTCAAATGCAGAATGATGCTAACCCAGCCAGCATCCCGCAGGGAATGACAAAGGCCGTTCGCCTGTGTCTCCCCCTGCCCCGCCCTGATTCCCGGCCACCGCCACCCGCTTCAAAGCGTCAACACGAAAATAAACCACGTCGGCTGATGGTCTGAGTTTGTTTGTTCACCTCAGATGGCCCGGCCCGACCAAACCGTTTGCTCATAAGTGAAATAGCAGAATGAGAAAGAAGGAACCGTCATAACAAGAGCGGGGATCGTAGAAATGACGGCGATTCGAAAAAGGACACGCTGGGCCTTTTTCTTCTGTGGGAAAGGTTAATGTCTTTTGCAAGCGTTAGAAAACGTATTGGCAGTGGTGACCGCAGTTCACAAAGTTAGCGTGCTCCTGGCCCTATGACACACAGGGACCTTGCTACGGCCGTGTGTACGGGACTCAAGAGACGGGATTCGGGGCTGAAACGAAAAGCCAATCCCGTCGTCGAGGCTATGAAATGGCCCGTTTCACTACACATCGAAAAACACCTTTCTAGAATTTCATCGAGCAGAGCCAACAGTGACCATAATAAAGTTAACATAGACGGAAGAGCTTTAAATGTGAGAAGACGTGTCATAATGTCATTTATAATGATGAGAACGAAAGAGACAATAAAAATAGAAGGGCGGCTAAATAAATTACGGCAGAGTTACGTATCGGAATATTACGCACACAGACCATTCGTACACTAGTTTATGGGACAACACTCATCATATAATAATATATATAAAAAAAGACCAAGAAAATAACTGAATAAAATGATGGCAGGAAATACACCAACAGGTTAACGAAATGTTATTCAAAATACAGGGGCTTATGGATGATGTTTATCCTTTTGTGTATTTTTTTAAAATTCAGTAATGAACATGTATTTATTTTATAAAGTCAGCCTGATCGTGTCATCCTAAGGTGGCTTCCTGTTGCAGGCAGAAAATACTCCAAACTCAGAGAAGTGAGATGCACACCCCCTCCCCCCACACCCGCTTTCCTCCTACCTCTGACCGTCCTCCCTGTCCCTGTCCCCAGCAGCCACACAGACCTCCGTTCAGTTCCTCCAACGAGGCCAGCTCTGCTCCCAAAGAAGATGCACATAGCTGCTGCCCCTCTGCCTGGAGCTGAGCACCCTGTTTGCCTCCCCCTGGCAACATTTTGGCTGGCCTGCCCCCTATGCCTGAGTTTTCTAGGACCTCTGGAACATCTAATCTAAAAGAGCTCCCCTGCTCTCTCGGCCCCCCACTTTTTCTGTGTGCCCCCTTGTCTAAGGTCTCTTGTTCGCTGTGAGTTCCCCACGGGCAGGACCCCCGGCTCATTTGTCACCCCTGCGGTCAGCGTATGGCGTCACATCTGGTAGACAGCAAGTGTTCAATATTCAGGTTTTGAATAAATTATATGTGAGAAAGTCAAGTAATAAATCTATTTTTAAATGTACTTATGATTTTGAAATCGTTTTAGGCTTACAGAAAAGTTGCCAAGAAACACACAGAATTCCGACATGCCCCCTCCCCCGCCACTTCCTCTTTATTAACATCTCACGTTGCACTGATTTATCGTCACAGCCCACAAACCAGTCTTGACACATTATTAACAACTAATGACCACACCTTCTTCAGATTTCTTTCGTTTTAACAGATCCGAGATGCCACACGGCATTCAGTCATCATGTCCCCTTGGGCTGTAGCGGGCTCCTGTCAGACTCCCCTTGCTGTGGATGACCTTGACAATGCTGAGGAGCACTCGTCAGGCATTTTATAGAGTGACCTTCAACTGGGGTTTGTCTGATGTTCTTCTCTTGGGTAATTAGGGTTAAGTATAGTCTTAGGAAGGAAACGTTCTTAGACAGTATACTAGTCAGAATTCTGCAGAGAAAATCAATAGGGTTTGTATGTGTAGTTAGTTAGTTAGTTAGTTAGTTAGTTAGTTAGTTAGTTCGAGAAGTTTATTTTAGAGAATCGGCTTGTGGTCGCGGGGCCTGCAGGGCAGGCCAGCAGGCGGGGGACTCAGGGAAGAGTTGATGCTGCAGCTCAAGTCCCTTCTTGCTTATGGATCTCAGTCTTTTCCTCTTGAGGCCTTCAGCTGATGAGATGGGGCCCACCCGGATTATGGAACGTGATCTGCTTAACTCAAACTTTGCTGATTTAAATGTTAATCTCATCTTTAAAAAAGTACCTTCACAGTAGTATCTACACTAGTGTTTGACCCAACATCCGGGCACCATAGCCCAGCCAAGTTGACATACAAAGCTAACCATCACAGATAGAAAGCCTCAGTCACATAAGATGGGGCGGGGGCCTAGAAGTTTTGCCCCAAACCGGAAAGAAAGCAGGGCTCGTGGGCTGGACGGGAGGTCCAGCAATAGCCGCTGCCTGCCCAGCGTTCAGCTCTGAGCTCTACAGCTCTGGGCCCCTGTTAAACTGTTCTTTATTAACTGCTAACCAAACGTGAACTTTAGCTGCTGGCGGTGCAGAGTCTGCAAGGAGATAATGTTCTTAAAGAATTCTATTTTTTTTTTTCCTTGGGGAAAGGTCAGAACCTGAGTTGGTGGTAACACAGCTTCAGAATATGTACACTGTTTAGCTGACGGCGATGCTTGCGAAGGAGGGTTCGGTGTGACGCCTAAGAGCTCCGATGACTATCCCGTGAGTGATGTGTGACTTCACAAGGAGCAACTCCTCCAGCGCTTCCTGAGATTTACCTGAGCATTCGGTGAGCTTCTCTCCCTTCGGGGATGCTCGGGTGGTGATGACGGCCCTGCCTTGCATTAACGTTGAACGCGTGACTTTCGAAAGGCTTTCACAAGCACGGGTTCACTCCACTTTTTACATCCTCACCCTAGGAACGCTCACACTCAGGCAGTCTCGAATGAGAAAGGCTTCGCCGTAAAACAAATGCTATGTCAGCAAGATGCGTTTGATTGCAAATAAGAGCAAACCCTCGCTTGACATGGCTTAAGCAATAAGGACATTAGTTTCTCTTATAGGATGAAGTCCAGAAGTAGAAGGGTCGAGAAGGCTCCAGCCATTCTAGTCTCCCGGTTCAGAGCCTATGCAAGGTCCCAGTAAGACAGTTCCGCCCGGCAGGAACAGGACACACTGGGTGATGACCGGTGCAACCACTCAGGCCTTCTAGGACAAATCGAGACGTGAGACATTTGGACACGTGGCCACAGTCATTAGTGGCTGAGAATGGAGAAGGCACAGGAGGAGAACGGGCAGCAGAAGGCAGGACGTAGAGAAACCAGACAACGTTTAGCAGGAGGCGGGCTATGCACAGAAGGCGCTCGGGAGAGTGCCTCGTCATCAGTGGACGCAAACCCAAGGAGCGAGCGGGAGACAAGGGTTATACGGAGTTTCGTGATAACCAGGTTCAAGAGCCAGTTTTGAGCCTCTTAACCAATACCAAGCGTGAGGTTGAAGAGATTTCAGCGGGGTGTGGCCTCTGTGAAAGCATTTGCTTTGTTTCCGTTTTTCTTTCCACCTGGAGACATTTTTAAGATAAACGAGTCCAACACCCTGGGCTATGGCAGCCTGTGCCTTGCCGTTTCTCGTCCTTGAAATCGGAGAGAGAGTCCAGCCAACGCAGCAGCGCACAGACTCGAGACGAACACACAAACACGGCAGCAGCGTCCACTGGTATTTGTGGAATGGGTGAGTAAGTCAACGATATAGTTCCCAAAGTCCCAGCTGGCCGTGCTTGAAGTGTCATCGTGACTCATAAAGTCTGTCACCCCAATAAATTAATAATAAAAAAGCTCACGAAGTATAAGGGACAATTATGTTGGGAAGGGAAACATGTGGTCATCGGTGAATACGACCGTCAGGTATGCTTCTTCAAGCTTCAGCAGAGCACGGCTCTCATGTGGTCACGGTCAAGGCCACACCTGTTCATGCGTGCGGACAGTGATGGAAAGCAGGGGTGGACATGTATCTGTGCACCTACTAAACCTTTTGGAATCTGAGCTTAGGGATTCTAGGGCACGTAACTCGAACCATGTCACTGATTTTGAATTAACCGCAGTACATAAAGATATCTCTGACTTGTCATTGGTTCTGTTTATTCATTTCAAGATTTTTATGCATGTTTCGGCACTTTTCTACTTACTCAAAATTCGAAAGTTCCAAGAGTATAAAAATGGCTTAACAGTGGCAAGAATTTTAGAAACCACAGAAACATTTAGAAGCCATAGAAAACAGCCAACAAATCATTAGGAAAGAAATCAAGTAGACTGTAGAGGTAGACATGAAATCTTCCGTTAATGAATTTGGCAAGGATCCCTGTGTTGGCAGGAAAAAGAGCTTTGGGAACGGGAAGGTCAGTGGCCAGGAGACCCATCGAATACAAGTGTCGGGAACT
This sequence comes from Pteropus medius, assembly GCF_902729225.1. Taxonomy (NCBI): domain Eukaryota; kingdom Metazoa; phylum Chordata; class Mammalia; order Chiroptera; family Pteropodidae; genus Pteropus; species Pteropus medius. Next base: position 387,703 of record NW_024342466.1, read on the forward strand.
GTGATCAGTGGGGACAAATATTCTCAGCTTCAGGGCTGTGTCGTAAACTGTGAAACTGGGAGGGGAAACGTGTCCAATAATTACTACTACGTTATTGTGGTTAGCTAATTGCACTTCTTAATTCTGGGGACCTGTGGTGTGTTATGGTATATGATCAGGGGAATTAAACTTACAGATGAAACTAAGGACGCTAATCAGTTAACGTTAAAAAAAAAAATAAGAAGGTAGTCTGCATTATCTAGGTGTGCCCAGTGTAAACACGAGGGCGCCTAAATGCTGAAGAGGAAGGCAAAAGACAAAGTCAGGGTCATGACCTGTGAGAAGGAATCGACCCACTGTAGCTGGCTTTGAAGAAGGAGGATGCGTCCTCTTCAGGCTGGAGAAGACAGATTCTCCCTCGGAGCCTCCAGGAAGGATCACAGCACGGTGTCACCACGATTTTAGCCCTCTGAGACCGAGACAGACTTCTGGCCTTCGGAACTGTAAGATAGTAAACTCGCGTGGTTTTTAGCCACCGCGTTGGTGGCAATTTGTTATAGCAACAACAGAAAATTCACAGTTACACCAATAGTCTTAGAGATGGCTCGTTTGCCGGATAGAGCCAATTCTTATTTTTAGGCTATAAAGGGGATTCTAGTGAATAGTTTGAGAACCTCCTTCCCTTAAGGCCTTGAATCTAGAAGAAAACTCTTCTTTTTAAAGATGATTTAATTCAATACTGAAACACGAATGTTCTTGGGAGCTTTGAAGGTCTTTTCTAGGACTGTACTCTGTCTCTCCTCCCCTCACTCTTCGTATTTTGGGACCTGTAATTAAAGGGTCACACCTTGACCCCTGGGAGGAGGAAGGTGTCCCTGTTAGATATTTCGATGGAATGCTGCCCTTTGGGTGGTGTTTATGACTATCCTACGCTGGGGTATAAGTTCCTTCAAGGCAAAGAGCACATTCATCTCATGTTTAAATATTTGTCGAATGACTATTTCTGGCGTCATCGATTCAACATTCTAACAAGTAGACAGATCATATTAGAAAGGAGGAGGGCTGGCTGAGAGGAATATAAATAATGCTTTTATTTTTTAAAGAACCAAAAATGATGCTTTATTTTTTAAAAGACTTGGATAAAGCACGTTTTAAATCTCCTGTACATTGCTGTGTTTCGTCTCTGCAGAAATGGACTTTGCACCCAACTCAGTGAAAATGGTGTCAACCACTGGGGTGGCTTATTTTTAAATCACGTTCCCACATACGTTAATAATTGCTCAAAATTAACTATAGCATTTGTTTAAAGTTGAATTAAATCTACGTTGAATTAAATTTATATGACGGAGTTTAAATTAGAGAATGGAAAGCAAGTATAGATGGTTAGCATGGCCTACAGCATTCAGATAAATAAAGAGAAAGTAACATTCAAGGAGAAATGTGCATTCTGTCCATATTAAATGAGGCCTTTCAAATCCACGTGAATTCCAGGGTCCTGGGGTCTGGGCGTGCTGGGTGCTGTCTGCCCTTCCCTAGCCCGCCCTGGGATGCTGGGGCCACAGGCCTCTTCCTAAGGGGGAGAGGGAGTTCCCGCCCGGAGGAGGGCGGGCTATTGAGATGGTGGGCGGCGGG